>NW_024412412.1:16519081-16547016 GCF_014898765.1 Herpailurus yagouaroundi
CCCCCCCCGCCCCCCAGGAAATAGAAAGGAAATATTGAGCTGCTTCAAGCCACGCTGCAGGTGGGAAAACGTGTCGCTGATAGGTCACTCCCCTACAGGGCAGGCCATCAGCCTGAAGCACGATTGGGAATGCCTGGACAGCCGTGGAGCAGCTACACGGGATCTCTCCATTAGGCGTTTATACACGTTTCTGGAAGGTGTGCCAGCTGGCCTTTCAAATCGATTCATTGAGGAGAAAAAAAAAAAAAATCCAGGGTCTTAGAGTGCACTTTTTTCATCCTCTTTCTACAAGCTTAAAGCTGGCTAAAAGCCTGAGAAAGGATTCAGTTATTGAATAGTAGCCAGGAAGGAAGATTAGCAAGAAGGGAAAGTATGTGGGTGTCCGAGAGCTGGGGCGTTCTTCTCCGTTTCAGTGTGACAAGAACGTAGGGCTCTGTCTGTGCATTTAACTTCCCAGTTCTTTTGGTGTCACTTACTGTTTAGTTCAGGAACCCCTTTCTGCCTTCACTTTTCCTTTCCTAGGAAAGGATCAGATCAAGGTCAGTCGCACCTACAGGGCCTCCCAGCCCCACCCGGACATAATGAGGCCAGGAGCCTGGTCCCGGCCACGTAGGGCTTCTATTGGAGAATAAAGAGGAGGCCCATTTGTTCTTATCTGGCTACCTGGGAGAACAGGAAGTGGTCTGGTGCTGCTGGAGAAGCCTGAACTTGGCATGGAGACACTCTCCTTTCAAGTGATTACTTTGTCAGACTTCCATATTTCAAAGGCAAATCAGCAACGAGCAAGCAAACAGATACGCAGCTTTCTGCGTGAGTTTTCTTTTTCCGGAGGAAGCTCTTCCTTATGATCTGCCTTCTTAAAGCTGCATGACTTAGCCACCTCAACAGCCCTTGGACTAATTTTTTCCTCAGATGAAATGTGATGACATGATAGACGGGAAGGACAGTGAAAAGTTCCTTGCACTCCTCTCCCTTCCTTCTGGGGATGGTTCCCAATGAGCGCAATGTATTTTGAAATGTATTTTCTGATGTATTTCTTCTCAGATGTATCCATTTCCAGTAAATCTTAATGCCTGGGCACCCCAGCCATGGAAGTGAAGGGATTCAAGGGAAAAGTGGATTCTACTGCAGCTATAATGCCTTAATATGCAAATGTGATGTTTATTGCTGTGAGCAGCAAGACAGTAAGACCAAAGGCCAGACTTTGGAGAGGAGAGCGTGAGAAAGAGAAAACGAGCAAGAGTGTGTGTGTGTGTGTGTGTGTGTGTGAGAGAGAGAGAGAGAGAGAGAGAGATTTGAGAAATGGAGAGAGAGAGAAAGAGAACTTGCTGAATCTCTTAAGCATATAGAAAACCCACCTTGGATATCTGAGATCACAGTGTTTCTACTACGGCAGTGAAGTTACCTTGCACCTAGGAGGGCATGGTCTGGAGATCCCTTCTGATCCAAATGGGGAGGATATAACGGATGTGAGGAACTTTAAGGGAGGAGAGCAAAGGGCTGTGTCTGTTCCCTTTGTGTTGGGAGAGCTTGGGAAGAAGAAGAGAAAGAGGAAATCCAGGAAACTGAGCATGTGCTGAAGATGGGGGTTTTAAATTAATACATCAGGTTGAACGAAATCTTGACTTACAGTCCCACCCCACCACTAACTCCAGCAGGCTGATGCTCAGGAGCGAGATGTGATCAGGTCTAGAGAAATTGAGAAGCTACCTTTTCTTTACATATCTGAATTCAGGGTGAATTAATTTGCTGCCCAGTCACATAGTTAAACTTAGCCAATGACTGCATGTCTGTTTTGATGATGGACTAGTCCTGTGGGAGGCAAAGGGGGACCTTTGAAAAAAATGAAATGACACCTGAAGTCATATTGATGACAAACTCCTTTCTTCCTGCTCTTGCTACAAGGCACTGAGGCAGTAAACTTAAAAAAAAAAAAAAAAAAAAAAAGATACCGGGTGTATCTGTTTCTCCCTTACCCATTATCTTCAAGAAGGAGCATTTTTTTTTTTTTTTTTTTTTAATCTATCTGAACTCTTGTCAAGCCCAGGTCAGGTCAGCATCCTGAGTTATTTTCAGCCATGATCTAAAATGACTTCACTTTGGAAGAGCATCCGATCGACTTCAGTTTCTCTCCTTCGAGAACCCCCAGTCTTCTGTTAACCAGTAGAAATATCAGCAATCTATTCATACCTGACTTCTTTGCTGTGACTCACAGCCTCCTACAAAGACTAGGAGATGCTCAAGAAACAAGAACAAGAAATTCAAAAAGGCAGTTAATGTACTCTGAGGGAAATCAAGCAACCATCCAAAGGAAAGCTTCTAGTACTTTTTTTTTTTTAATATGAAATTTAATGTCAAATTGGTTTCCATACAACACCCAGTACTCATCCCAACAGGTGCCCTCCTCAATGCGCATCACCCACCCTTCCTTCCCTCCCATCTCCCATCAGCCCTCAGTTTGTTCTCAGCTTTTAAGAGTCTCTTATGGTTTGCCTCCCTCCCTCTCTAACTTTTTTTCCTTCCCCTCCCCCATGGTCTTCTGTTAAGTTTCTTAGGATCCACGTAAGAGTGAAACCATATGGTATCTGTCTTTCTCTGTATGACTTATTTCACTTAGCATCACACTCTCCAGTTCTATCCACGTTGCTACAAAAGGCCGTATTTCATTCTTTCTCTTTGCCGAGTAGTATTACATTGTGTATATAAACCACAATGTCTTTATCCATTCATCAGCTGATGGACATTTAGGCTCTTTCCATAATTTGGCTATTGTTGAAAGTGCTGCTATAAACATTGGGGTACAAGTGCCCCTATGCATCAGCACTCCTGTATCCCTTAGGTAAATTCCTAGCAGTGGTATTGCCGGGTCATAGGGTAGATCTATTTTTAATTTTTTTGAGGAACCTCCACACTGTTTTCCAAAGAGGCTGCACCAGTTTGCATTCCCACCAACAGTGCAAGAGGGATCCTATTTCTCCACATCCTCACTAGCATCTATAGTCTCCTGATTTGTTCATTTTAGCCACTCTCACTGGCATGAGGTGGTATCTCAGTGTGGTTTTGATTTGTATTTCCCTGATGAGGAGTGACATTGAGCATCTTTTCATGTGCCTGTTGGCCATCTGGATGTCTTCTTTGGAAAAGTGTCTATTCATGTCTTCTGCCCATTTCTTCACTGGATTGTTTGTTTTTCAGGTGTGCAGTTTGGTGAGTTCTTTATAAGTTTTGGATACTAGCCCTTTGTCTGATAATGTCATTTGCAAATATCTTTTCCCATTCCATTCGTTGCCTTTTAGTTTTGTTGATTGTTTCCTTTGTAGTGCAGAAGCTTTTTATCTTGATGAGGTCCCAATAGTTCATTTTTGCTTTTAATTCCCTTGCCTTTGGAGTTGTGTCGAGTAAGAAATTACTGTGGCTGAGGTCAGAGAGTTTTTTTCCTGCTTTCTCCTCTAGGGTTTTGATGGATTCCTGTCTCACATTCAGGTCCTTTATCCATTTCAAGTTTATTTTTGTGAATGGTGTAAGAAAGTGGTCTAGTTTCATTCTTCTGCATGTTGCTGTCCAGTTCTCCCAGCACCATGTGTTACAGAGACTGTCTTTTTTCCACTGGATATTCTTTCCTGCTTTGTCAAAGATTGGTTGGCCATACTTTTGTGGGTCTAATTCTGGAGTCTCTATTCTATTCCATTGGTCTGTGGGTCTGTTTTTGTGCCAATACCATGCTGTCTTGATGATTACAGCTTTGTAGTAGAGGCTTAAGTCTGGGATTGTGATGCCTCCCGCTTTGGTCTTCTTCAATATTACTTTGGCTATTTAGGGTTGTTTGTGGTTCCATACCACAACGGATTGCTTGTTCTAGCTTCGAGAAGAAAGCTGGTGCAATTTTGATTGGTATTGCATTGAATGTGTAGATAGCTTTGGGTAGTATTGACATTTGAATAATATTTATTCTTCCAATCCATGAGCACAGAATGTTTCTCCATTTCTTTATATCTTCTTCAATTTCCTTCATAAACTTTCTTTCTTTTTTTTTTAATTTTTATTTATTTTTGAGACAGAGAAAGACAGAGCATGAATGGGGGAGGGTCAGAGAGAGGGAGACAGAATCCAAAGCAGGCTCCAGGCTCTGAGCTGTCAGCACAGAACCCGATGCAGGCCTTGAACACACGGACTGTGAGATCATTACCTGAGCTGAAGTCAGACACTTAACCGACTGAGCCACCCAGGCGCCCCTTCATAAACTTTCTATAGTTTTCAGCATACAGATCTTTTACATCTTTGGTTAGGTTTATTCCTAGGTATTTTATGATTCTTGGTGCAATTGTGAGTGGGATCAGTTTCTTTATTTGTCTTTCTGTTGCTTCATTATTATTGTATAAGAATGCAACTGATTTCTGTACATTAATTTTGTATCCTGTGACTTTGCTGAATTCATGTATCAGTTCTAGCAGACTTTTGGTGGAGTCTGTCAGGTTTCCCATGTATAATATCATGTCATCTGAAAAAAGTGAAAGCTTGACTTCATCTTTGCCAATTTGGATGCATTTGATTTCCTTTTGTTGACTGATTGCTGATGTTAGAACTTCCAACACTATGTTAAAAAAAGGCGGTGAGAGTGGATGTCCCTGTCATGTTCCTGATCTCAGGGAGAAAGCTCTCAGTTTTTCCCCATTAAGGATGATATTAGCTGTGGGCTTTTCATAAATGGCTTTTATTATGTTTAAGTATGTTCCTTCTATCCTGACTTTCTCGAGGGTTTTTATTAAGAAAGGGTGCTGGATTTTGTCAAAGGCCTTTTCTGCATCGATTGACGGGATCATATGGTTCTTTTCTTTTATTAATGTGATGTGTCACATTGATTGATTTGCAAATATTGAACCAGCCCTACAGCCCAGGAATGAATCCCACTCGATCATGGTGAATAATTCTTTTTATATGCTGTTGAATTTGATTTGCTAGTATCTTGTTGAGAATTTTTGCATCCATATTCATCACGGATATTGGCCTGTAGTTCTCTTTTTTTGCTGGGTATCTGTCTGGTTTGGGAATCACAGTAATGCTGGCTTCATAGAATGAGTCTGGAAGTTTTCCTTCCCTTTCTATTTCTTGAAATAGCTTGAGAAGGATAGGTATTATCTCTGTTGTAAATGTCTGGTAGAATTCCCCAGGGAAGCCATCTGGTCCTGGACTCTTATTTGGTGGGAGATTTTTGATAACTGATTCAATTTCTTCACTAGTTATGGGTCTGTTCACATTTTCTGTTTATTCCTGTTTGAGTTTTGGAAGTATGTGGGTGCTTAGGAATTTGTCCATTTCTTCCAGGTTGTCCAGTTTGTTGGCATATAATTTTTCATAGTATTCTCTGATAATTGCTTGTATTTCTGAGGGATTGGATGTAATAATTCCATTTTCATTCGTGATTTTGTCTATTTGGGTCCTTTCCCTTTTCTTCTTGAGATCCTGGCTAGAGGTTTATCAATTTTGTTTATTTTTTCAAAAAACCAACTCTTGGTTTCGTTGATCTGTTCTACAGTTTTTTTAGATTCTATATTGTTTATTTCTTCTCTGATCTTTATCATTTCTCTTTTTATTTTGGGTTTGGGATGTCTTTGCTGTTCTGCTTCTATTTCCTTTAGGTGTGCTGTTAGATTTTATATTTGGGATTTTTCTTGTTTGTTGAGATAGGCCTGGATTGCAATGTATTTTCCTCTCAGGACTGCCTTCGCTGCATCCCAGAGCGTTTGGATTGTTGTATTTTCATTTTCGTTTGTTTCCATATCTTTTTTAATTTCTTCTCTAATTACCTGGTTGACCCATTCATTCTTTAGTAATCTGTTCTTTAACCTCCATGCTTTTGGAGGTTTTCCAGACTTTTTCCTGTGGTTGATTTCAAGCTTCATAGCATTGTGGTCTGAAAGTGTGCATGGTATGATCTCAATTCTTTTATACTTATGAAGGGCTGTTTTGTGACCCAGTATGTGATCTATCTTGGAGAATGTTCCATGTGCACTCGAGAAGAAAGTATATTCTGTTGCTTTGGGATGCAGACTTCTAAATATATCTGTCAAGTACATCTGATCCAATGTGTCATTCAGGGCTCTTGTTTCTTTATTGATCCTGTGTCTAGATGATCTATCCATTGTTGTAAGCGGGGTTTTAATGTCCCCTTCAATTACCATATTCTTATCAATAAGGTTGCTTATGTTTGTGATTAATTGTTTTATATATTTGGGGGCTCCTGTATTCGGCGCATAGACATTTATAATTGTTAGCTCTTCCTGATGGATAGACCTTGTAATTATTATATAATGCCATTCTTCATCTGTTGTTACAGCCTTTAATTTAAAGTCTAGTTTGTCTGATATAAGTATGGCTACTCCAGCTTTCTTTTGACTTCCAGTAGCATGATAGATAGTTCTCCATCCCCTCACTTTCAATCTGAAGGTGTCCTCAGGTCTAAAATGAGTCTCTTGTAGACAGCAAATAGATGGGTCTTGTTGTTGTTGTTGTTGTTTTTATCCATTCTGATACCCTGTCTTTTGGCTGGAGCGTTTAGTCCATTTACATTCAGTGTTATTATAGAAAGATATGGGTTTAGAGTCATTGTGATGTCTGTAGGTTTCATGCTTGTAGTGATGTCTCTGGTACTTTGTGGTCCTTGCAGCATTTCACTCACAGAATCCCTCTTAGGATCTCTTGTAGGGCTGGTTTAGTGGTGATGCATTCCTTCAGTTTTCGCTTGTTTGGGAAGACCTTTATCTCTCCTATTCTGAATGACAGACTTGCTGGATAAAGGATTCTCGGTTGCATATTTTTTCTGTTCATCACATTGAAGATTTCCTGCAGTTCCTTTCTGGCCTGCTAAGTTTCAGTAGATAGGTATGCCACTACTCTTATGTGTCTACCTTTGTAAGTTAGAGCCTGTTTATCCCTAGCTGCTTTCAGAATTTTCTCTTTATCCTTGTATTTTGCCAGTTTCACTATGATATGTCGTGCAGAAGATTGATTCAAGTTACATCTGAAAGGGGTTCTCTCTACCTCTTGGATTTCAATTCCTTTTTCCTTCCCCAGATCAGGGAAGTTCTCAGCTCTGATTTGTTCAAGTACACCTTCAACCCCCTTCTCTCTCTGTTCTTCTTCTGGAATTCCTATGATGCATATATTGTTCTGTTTGATTGCATCACTTACTTCTCTAATTCTCCCCTCATACTCCTGGATTTTTTTCTCTCTCTTTTCCTCAACTTCCTCTTTTTTCCATAATTTTGTCTTCTGCTTCACCTTTTCTCTCTTCTGCCTCTTCAGTCTGTGCTATGGCTGCCTCCACTTTATTTTGCACCTCATTTATAGCATTTTTTTAGCTCCTCGTGACTATCTCTTAGTCCCTTGATCTCTGTAGCAATAGATTCTCTACTATCCTCTATGCTTTTTTCAAGCCCAGTGATTAATTTTATGACTATTATTCTAAATTCTTGTTCTTTTTTATGGCTTAAATCGTTTTTGATCAATTCGTTAACTGTCGCTACTTCCGGGATTATTTTGAGGCGAATTCTTCCATTTCATCATTTTGGGTAGTCCCTGTGGTGGCTCCAAACTGCAGGGTACTTCCCCTGTGCTGTCCCGAGTAACTTGTGTTGGTGGGCAGGGCTACAGTCAGACCCGATGTCTGCCCCCACCCTACCGCTGGGGCCACAGTCAGACTGGTGTGTACCTTATCTTCCCCCCTCCCAGGGGCAGTACTCACTGTGGAGTGGTGTGGCCCCTGTCTGGGCTACTTGCACACTGCCAGGCTTGTGGTCCTGCTTTGATGGGATCTGGTGTATGAGCTGGGGTGGATCCGCAAGGTGCACAGGGGTGGGAGGGGCAGACTTAGCTAGCTTTGCCCCTGGTGGTCCCCTGTGGGAAGGGCCCTGCAGCACCGGGAAGGAGGCAGGCCCATCGGAGGGATGGATCCACAGAAGCACAGCATTGGGCATTTGCATGGTACAAGCAAGTTCAGTGACGGGAACTAGTTCCCTTTGGAATTTTGGCTGGGGGATAGGAGAGGTAGATGGCACTTACCAGCCCTGTTGTTCCCCCACTGAGCTGAGCTCTGTCTTCCGGAGCTTAACAGCTCTCCCTCCCAGTGTCCTCTCGCCCTCCCTGCTATCCAAGAGCAGAGCTGTTGACTTTTAACATTCCAGGTGTTAAGTCCCCCTGGCTGTCAGAACTCACAGAGTACAGCCCCTCTGCTTTTGCAAGCCAGACTTCGGGGGCTCTGCCTTGCCAGGCGGGCTGCCCCTCCAACGCCCCGGCTCCCTCCCGCCAGTCCTTATAGCATGCACTGCCTCTCCGCCCTTCCTACCCTCTTCCATGGGCCTCCTGTCTACGCTTGGCTCCAGTGAGTCCGTTCTACTAGTTTTCTGGGTTATTTAGGCCAATGTGGGTGGAATCTAAGCGATCAGCAGGATGAGGTGAGCCCAGTGTCGTTCTATGCCACCATCTTCCCAGGATGGAAGCTTCTAGTACTTTTTAAATAACATAAATACTTGGTGAAGAAAGCCAATGATATTGTTTCTACTTGAACAAGCAAGCAGAAAACAAACAAAAAAACCCAAAAACCTGTCATTCCTTTTAAACAAATTTTATTTTATTCATTAATACAGTATCTATCTATATAATAATGATTGGTACATACATGTAGGAGTTATTACATGTTCATTGTACAGATAATTCTTGATACATGTATGGATTCCTAGTCCCCTTGCTGTAACATTATGGCACATTAAGTTTAACTTCTCACCCCCAAAAATAGAGAAATACTTCTAAAGATTTATGATGATACTTTGAAAAAAAAATATTTCTAACTATTTTTCCTCACTTCAACATCTACCCATTTGTGTGTTGGGGAAGAAAAATGTCCCTATATGATTTAAAATTCTTCTGGCTGGTGTAAGAATTAAATTGGCATAAGACAAATTAATAGGAGAAAAATCAAATTTCATTACATATTTATGGAAAATTCATAGAAATACGAAAGATACCAAAGGCAGGCAAAATGAGGTATATATGTCGTCCTGAACTAAGAAGAGGGTAGGGACTTCAAAAGGACTTCAAAAGGAAGGAAAAGAGTTCACAGGAAGATAAAAAAGAGTAAGTGTTTGGAAAACAAATATTTGCTGGACCATGTAGAAACAAAAGAACGTACACATAAATTGTAGCAGACTTTGCTGGGTTCCTCCCTGTCTGTCACACCTAGATCATATTATATTATAGTTCTCTATGATGATAGCTTCCTTTCTGGAGCAGGTCCTGTATCTAAATTTTTTTTAGGTAGGTAGGGTGAAGGTCAATGTTTCCTCTGGTCCTTGATTGTTTTTAGTTCAAAATAATCCACATGCCAAAGTAATACATCTTGGGGCACTTCATCCTAAACCCCTACACATGTTATTACAATTACAATTAAATTGTTAAATGCTTTATGGTGTTAAAAAACTTATTTTTATATACGTCAACATTCTGATAAATACTCTTAAATATATAATTGCCTCTCAAGATCTCAGCCATTTTTCATTTCAAATGTAAAGTGTAAATATGCTTTTGTACACATTCAACGGTTATTTTAGAGGGTTGGCACATACTGGGGAAAATTTTGCTTTTGACATTTAATCTAAATAATGGAAAATAGGTACAGAATTGTGTTCTATACATTAAAGAAAGTCAGTTATCTGTTGGTAAAGACTGGGACTTGCCCCAGTGGGCATGAGTGACCATTCTCAACTCTGTAAGTATTTTTCTTTGCATTGAAGACTTTTGACTATCCTCCAAAGAATTAACACAAACTTTTTTTTTATATTACCTGATACTCACCAGCTATTTATGTAACCAATTCGGTTTTCCTTTTTTCTTCAATTCAGTTTTAATTTTGTAAAATCTTACTGCTCGGATTCAAATTTCATTTGTAAGCTGCAGCGAATCCAAATCTGCCATTTCAGTAAATATCTCTTTTAGGGAGCTGGAATCTAATGCATGGAAGCTGGAAGAAATGTAGAACACAAAATACAAAACAATTAAAATGACACAGCAGGGAAGCAATTGGAAAGCAACAGAAAAGACTACAATGAATGAATGAACTTTGAAAGGGAGGAATTTAAACAAGGGCCCTAAATCCAATTACCAACAAAGGACGATTGAATGATAAAAACAGGTAAATAGAATGGGGGGTAGGGGGTGTTGTGGGAAGGAGAATAGGAAAGGAAATAGGAGATACGTGGATGAGGTCAAGAAAGCTGGTCATTCATTCACTTATCAATTCACTCAATGACTGAACAAGTGCTTATTTAGAATAAACTGTGGAAGGTCGTGCTGTGCAGGAGATGAAATACAGAGAACAGAAGTGGGGAAGAAGAACAAATGAGTAAACTGGTCTTGGCCAAGACTTGTAAACTCTTTAAACTGGGAAAGTGGCTGTAGTATATATAATCTGATTCAATTGGTTTATTGTACACAGGAGGAAACTGATGAAAAGTTGCAGTCTTCTTGGCAGGGATGTAGCTAAGAGAGATGAAGATTTAGAAAAGGGAGACATGGGGAAGGCTGGGGAAATTATGGGTGGGTGGCATGACTATTATACATACAGGTAGTCACACCTTTGAGCTCGACTGGATGAGGGGGTGGGGAAGGACTCTGAGGACAGAGGTTGGGCTCAAACCCAACATACCAGCCTTCCCGAATCTAGAAGATAAGCAGCACAACATGTGGATGTGACAGACACTGATGCCATTCCCTTATGTTTGCAAAGACAGGAAAATTGGGTCCATGCATGTTTACCTACACCTAGATACCCAGTAGGAAAACCCTCCCCTTTTCTACTGCTACGAGAGAGCCCAATTCTCCAGCCGTGCTACAGGCCCAAACAAGGGACAGGAGAAGACCAAACATAGGAAAGGGAGGAGCAACAAGCAAACTCAAGTGTCTAATCTCTGAGCAGCCTATTTCGTCACCTGATTTTAAAACAAAATTTTATTTTGCTGAGGTTTAGAATTTCAGGACATAAATGAGCAAAAATTGGTCTTTTTGCTGTATCTAGTGTTGTGTCTTGATATGACATGCTCCTTGACACCTCTCACAACCTGAAAGAACTGCAGTGTCACGTAACAGGAAATTTAATGAGCACCAAGGGAAGAAGAGCCTCTTCTGTTGCTTAACCCTGCTAAGTGTTCCAAGGCAGAAGGGTATGCATTCCTGGCAACAAATGAATTTTCTCAATGGTCTCCAAGGAATGCCTAAATCTAAGGCGAGGCAATAGTTATGACTCAGTTACTGACTTGGAAGTTCAGATTTAGGACACAACTCTACCTCCCGGTACAACATGAATAAACATAGCCGAGAATGTAACTTTGACGTCAGCTCTTTTGTCAATTACATCATAGACTGTAGAAGTTCATGTGCAATTCTAGAAGGAAGGAGGGAAAGAAGGGACGAAGGGAAGGAGGTGGGTGGAAGGAGGGAGGGGACATAGCATATCATATCTATATAACCATATCTGGTCAAAATAAATGAATAAGCAAAATACACTCTCATAAGGCTTTTTGATTATAATAAGCATATTGATAACATGTATTAAATAGGAAAGTTACATGATCACTGAAAAATACTAATAACAGTAATAACCATTAGTTGAATATTAACAATAAGCCAGTTGTGTGTGTGTTTTTCATTCAATTCTCACAATAGTCCTCTAAGGTAGGTATCCCTATGATAATTATTCAGATGTGGAAATCGAGGCCCCTCAAGGTCACACATAGTCATTGAAGGGCAGAAAAATGATGTGAACCCCAGTCTTTCTGATGACAGAACCCTGGTTTTTCTTGCTGTTCCATGCTGCCTCCTCCCATCAGAAATGCTTTAAATTCATGACCAGCCATCAGTCTAAAAGCTGGACTCCCTCTTCGTTTGTGACCTTAATCTGTTTCCTATCATTTTCAATAGATAAGTTTTGAACTATATACAGAAATAACCGTTTGATGTTGCCAAAGGTGCAACATGGATGAAAAGATCATTTGAGACTTGGAATGCACCCAAATTCTAAGGCAAGGGAAAAGAACTTCAAGTTCATATAGCATTTCCAAGTGCCAAGGTGCAGCTGTCTCCATCTTATCAGCTCATAATATGAAGACATAAAATTATCAACACGTTTATCATGTGAGAAGCAAGTACTGTACAAATGACAGTCTTTTCTGCAAAAATCTTGGCTCAGTGACTTAATTAAGCAACAGTAGATTTGCAGTCTTGATGAAAGGGAGGATTGTCAAGTCTTCTCTTCGTTTAGGAAATAAACCAATTCCTAAGAGTCTTGTGCTTCCTGCAAGGCCATGTCAAGAGCTTTCTAAAACATAAGCCAAAAACTGGAGGAAAATGTTCCTTCAAGTTGCAATTTTTTTTTCACAAGAACTCTGTAAACTGCCCTAAAATTAGTTAAATTCCTGCTAAGAAGAATTCTGTTCTATACAAGCACGAAACCATTCCATAATGCTCTGGGTCATCAAACTCTACAAGTTTGGAACAAAATAGAAACATTTTCTCTATGAATGGACATGAAGGGATGTTAGACCAAGGTAGCGTTTTTGGTGCCGTGCTGAAATCAGCATAGTCTGATTCAAGACTAAAGTGTGTTTTATTTCTAAAGTAGTCAAGCTTGATAGTAAAATGATTTTGTGGGGGAAATTTAAGAGTTATCACCTACCTCTGCTCAGACTTTGTAGTTGATTTTTGTCATACTTCAAACATGATGTCATTGGTAAATTCAAATTGGCGTGAAAACAAAGGTTTTATTTCTTTACTACTACAGAATTTATATGAGGGAGAGTTCTAGGGATCTGGCTGGATATAAATTTGTACATTCAAAAGCTGAAAGTACAACAAGAGATAGAGCACAATGGCTACCTTTCCAGGAAGCTTCTGATTGGCACAGTGATTACTGCCGGAGGCTAACACTAGGCCAGCTGAAGTCCAGAAGGTGCTTTGTTGAAGTACCTTCACAGGATGCCTATGCAAGAGGTCAGAGCAAGGAGTCTCTCCCCAGCAGAGTTCTGGTACAAGAGGTATGGGAGGACCAGCCACAAATACCATATAAGCCAGCCAGAGAGAAAAGAGAAATAACCCACTCTTTAAAATGAAGAAAGTATTCAGACAGACATTTCATAAAAGAAGACATGCCTATTGTCCTATGAAAAAGTACTCAATAACATTAGTGATCAGAGAAATACAAATTAAAGCCACCATGAGAGGCCATTGCTCAATTAGTAGAGAGCAATTGGAACTCGTACTTTTTGGTGGGAGTGTAAAATATTAAGACTGCTTTGGCAAAAGGTCTGACGTGTCCTTGTAAAATTAAAGGTATATACCTACCAGCAATTTCAGTCCTGGGTATTTACATAAGAAAAACGAAAACCTAGGCGGCAAAATGCCTTAACCAAGAATTTTTATAAATTTTATTTCTAATAGGCAACACCTTGAAATAAGACAAGTGACTGTCAACAGAAAAATGGAAAAACAGATAGCAGAATTCATCCAAAGAAACACCATTCAGTAATAATAATGCAAAAACCAAGCCAGTGGCACACACAGTAACATGAATGAATCTTAAAAAAACATTATGTTAAGTGAAATAAACCATGTAATGCATAATCCCACTGTCGTAGACTCTGGGTCTAAAGTTCTCTCTTGTCTAACAAGAGCAGGACACAGGATGAAAAACGAGAGATGGCTAATGTCCAGGAAGAGATAAGAGCCCTGAATAAGGGTCCTTGCCCCCTATTTATTCAGATCAGAAAGCTTGCAAACGTGATGGGTGTGCACAAAGAGACAAAGAAACTGTGAACATTAACTTGGGGATGTGAGGGGAAAGGAGGGTTTTGAAGATATACAGTGGTTGGAGTTTGGGTCAATATGAAACAAAGTCCAGGTGCCAGGCTGTCGGGAGGAAGGTTGTTTACAGCAGACATGAGGCAGCACCTCTGTTTATCTTTGCCAGCCTAGTGGATGAGGCAAGTAGGGGGATGACCTCAGGGTTAATAAGGCACCTTTTCTTTTGTTAACCATCTCCACTCTGGGCAGCTTTGCCTGAAGCACAGTGGTCCATAGTCCAATTCACCAATTTACCTAACCTGGCCCTATCCTCCTGTGAAAGCAGCTTTCTGCCATAGTACTAACTTGGGGGTGCTTCCACCCTGAATGTCTAATCTTGTTTATGTTATATACCTATGTATTGGGCACCTTTGCACCATTCCTATTTTAGGGTTTTGCCTCTCCCTCTCTATTCTGGGGGCTCTGCACCCCCTCTCTATTTTTGGGGTGCCTTTGAGCCTCCCTACTCCTGGCACCTTTGTACCTCCCTATCTCAGGGTGCCTTTGCACCCCCTATTCTTGGGGTGCCAATCTGGTTTTCTCAAACTCAGGTGTAAGCATTTTATGGCTTTGTATTTCTTTTTTTTTTTTTTAATTTTTTTAATGTTTTTATTTGTTCTTAGAGAGACAGAGCATGAGTGGGGGAGGAGCAGAGAGAGAGGGAGACACAGAATTCAAAGCAGGCTCCAGGCTCTGAGCCGTCAGCACAGAGCCCGATGCGGGACTCAAACCCACAAACTGTGAGATCATGACTTAAGCCAAAGCCGGACACTCAACCTACTGAGCCACCCAGGTGCCCCTGGCTTTGTATTTCTTTATGCCTTGTTCACCCACTTGTGTAAGCCTGGGGGATTCCTAAGCTTATCCCCCATATTCCACCTATTTGAAATTCTAGAAACAGAAAAACATATCTATGGTGAACAGAAAGCAAAACAGTAGTTGCTTCTAAAACAGGAATATAGGGCAGAGATCAACTGGAAATAAGGAAGAGAGAACTTTCTGGAGTTAAAGCAATAATGTTCTATATTTTGATAGGGGTTTGCATTTATTCATATTGATGGAGTGATAAATATAAGATTTGTGCATTTCCTTATATGCAAATATCTAAAAAATTTGTAGGCAAATATTGAACTCTAGTTAATGATATGTCCTCTGAAGATTTTAGGGGTGTACTGATGTTCAAAACTTACTTTGGAATGCATCAAAACATAAGATAGGTTAATAAAGGGATGGCTACCTGGATAATTATGTAATAAAGCAAATGCAGTTAAATGGTATAAGAGTGTTTTACAGTTTTTTTTCAACTTTTTGGTATGTTTGAAATGTTGGGAAATGGTCAGTATAAAGAGTCTTAATGAATATTCTACATGAAAGTTGATTTGTTTGAATTGGCTATAGAGTTTACAATGTCACTAATAGCATCTGAAGGACTAAACTCAAAGGTAAAAGAGAGGAGAGGTCTTTCTAAAGAGAATTATGAGTTTGATTGTTAAATTTATTCTGAGGAGCAATTAATTTTTTTCAAGGTTTCAACTGAAAGTCTTTCCTTAAAACATAAACACTATGCAGGCCTATGATACCACTTACCATATGTGAAGCAGATGCATAGAAGCACACAGAAGTCATACCAACATTCCCAATCCAAATTTAGGATGACATAGTTTTACTTAACTCTTTCGTAGTGTATGGGTATCCTCTTCCTTTCACAACAAGGTTTTAGTTCTCAGGGATATAGAGGATGATACAATTAGAATTTCCAATAATTCTTGATATGCATTAACCCACATTATATAGTATACACAGTATCCTGAATATGAACATATGGGTATATATGTATATGAATGTCTACCACATGTAATTTTAGAGGTCAACATGACCTTACAACTTTTACATTTGGTGATCAGATGTGAAAAAAGGGAAAACTTTGAAAACCCTGTTCTCCTTTTGGTACACAGAGGCTCAGGACAGCCCCCTTCCTATGCATAATCCCACACCCACAACTCTTAGACCCCGTTGGATGGAAATAAAGAAGGACAATGTGCCGTTTGTCTTCTCTACTGCTGCCACCATCTTATATCGATCTGAGGTTTTCCATAAAAACAGAGATAACGGTGATTTAAACAAAGAGCTATGCTTGTATGCTTAGAAATATGGAAGTGGTAATACATACTACCAATGCAAAAATATTCCTTGAGTTTTGTAACCGTAGATGGTGCTGATGGTTGGTGTCTTATAAGTCATCATTCCTGACTGTTAACCTACAGATTCTAGGGAAGCTAGATGCAGGGGTTTGGAGGTGGAGGTAGGAATGAGAGAGCAGAAAAGCCTTACCTACTTGCTCTGTCCTCTCCCCAGGCTCTTTCCTATTAACTTGCTACTCAGGCAGACCATGACAAATTGTGACCTGACATAGCTATTTATTCTTCCTGAGGAAGCTTGAAGCAATATATTAAAATACACTTACCAACAATGATAACACTTATTTCGTCTATCTGAATTTTTCATTTTGAAAAGAGATCATGATTATCATGAGTGTTTTCTTGTCACTTGTAAGTTATACCAGGTATCCATCTGGGGTGGAATTAGGAATAACTAGTACTCCCAAATTGGGACTTGCCCAAATTTTGGGTGCATTGTATTATAAAAATTAAGTTATAAATTAGGTGTTTGAGGCTCAGATTTCTAATTAAATTATGCTGAAAGCGGTATTTACATTAAAAATACACTGGAATGAACAATTATGGCTCAATTAGTAATGTAAATATATAGCTTTCTTTTTTTTAACGTAACTTATCGTCAAGTTGGCTAACGTACAGTGTATACAGTGTGCTCTTGGTTTCGGGAGTAGATTCCCGTGTAGCTTTCTGATAGGCTGTTGGGAATCCAACTGGGAACACAACTTCACTTTAGAATACTGTTTTCCTGTACTGCATAAAGTCCCAAAAGAACCCATCCATATCTTGAGAGAGAATTAAAAATACGGGGAAAAGAGACCATTTCAAGTCTAAAACTGCTGGTTATTCTGAACTGGTTGAGGGAAAGAGTGATGAGAAGTGGAGACACAGAAGATATGAGTAAGCAGCATATGCGTATCAAACAATTTCTTTTTTATGCTTGTTGGAAATCGATACACTTTTACAGAATTCATTCATTTAGCTACATTCAGCCAAATAAAATAATTTGCTGAAATATGATGAGAGAA
This sequence comes from Herpailurus yagouaroundi, assembly GCF_014898765.1. Taxonomy (NCBI): domain Eukaryota; kingdom Metazoa; phylum Chordata; class Mammalia; order Carnivora; family Felidae; genus Herpailurus; species Herpailurus yagouaroundi. Next base: position 16,536,168 of record NW_024412412.1, read on the forward strand.
AAGGAATTCCATATAAATTTCATGATCCAGTAGTCTTTGATGGCTTCCTTGCTATAAGGAATGATAAGATGTTCCAGTTCTTGTACTGTTGTTTCTTTTAATGGGAAATAGTGTATCAATCACAACCTAGTACTAATAATATGGACTATGTCTGTCACTAGACAGAACTTGTACTAATATTCCCAATCCATGTTCAGAGCTACCTATTTTTACTTAACCCTTCCATATTACATCTGTATCTTCTTTCTTCTATAAGAAGATGCCAGTTTTCAAGGGTACGGGAGAAGATCAAATTGGAATATTCAATAATTACTTGTATGCTTCATCTCACTTTATCTACAAATAGACACAGTTTCAAAATATTGATACTAATACTACCATTGTGAATATGATTATAGAAAACAATTAAAACTTTTAATGGAAATGTTAGTTCTTATTATCTCATTTTTAAAAATAACTGTATCATATCTACATTGTTAGAACATTGCAAACGGTATTCTTCCCCTTTTAATTTTCAGTTAGTATTATTTCTATAGTAGTTGTATATGTAATGGTCTTCACTAGCCTATATGTTGATGATTATTTCTAGTCATAGTGGGTTGTCTGAAGTTCATTTTTTGATAGTTTCTTTAGGAAAGGTCATGCGAACAACATTCCCAAAGCTTTGGCACGCTGATAATAACTAGTGTCTTTTATATTTGATATTTTCATGGGCAAAAAAGTTTTGGCTCACATGTTTTTCCTTGAATATCTTAAAGATGTCAGTCCATTTTCTTTGGCATGAAACTTTGCAGATAGTGATCTTTTTTTTGTAAGTTCCCTGTGCTTTTTGTCTAGGTACAGAAGTTTTTTCTTTGTCTTTAAAGTCCACTAGTTTTTCCTTTTTAAAAATAATGTGTTTTTTTGTTTTTTTGTTTTTTTTTTTGAGACAGAGAGACAGAGAGCATGAGCAGAGGAGGGGCAGAGAGAGAGAAGGGAACAGAAGATCTGAAGCAGGCTCCATGCTGACAGCAGATAGTCCAATGCAGGGCTCAAACTCATGAACCATGAGATCATGACCTGAGCCCAAGTTGGAAGCTTAACCAACTGAGCCATCCAGGGGCCCCTAAAGTCCACTAGTTTTTCTAGAATAAGCATTGACTTTGGTTCTTCCATATCAATATTCCTGGGTGTGTGGGGCTTTTATTACATGGTTTCGAATTACGGTTTTTTTCTTTCAGAAATACATTTCTTGAATTGCTTCAGTACTTGATCGGTTTTCTCCTTCCGGAATTCTGCTTATTTAAATGCTGATACTATTTTCCTGTCTTTAACAACTGTTGTTTTCTCTTGAATTTTTTTGGTGTCTTTCTTCATATCTTTAATTTTTTTTTAAATTGTTCTTTTACCTTCTGTTCTCTTAAGGCATTATCACTTGCTCTTTTGTTTCTTCAAGTTTAAATTTCATTACCGAAGGGATATTTTTATTTCGATTCTAATTCTTTCCCGGGCTTTGTCACTTTATTTCTAAGTTTTCTACTTCTGGTTAATTGTTCTATCACATCTTGCTGTTATTTTCCTGTCTTATGACAAATTTTAACATAGTAGTTTGCAGTTTTGATTTTCCTTATGGGAATCTTTTCTGGCATGTTCTCATTTTCTCTAGGAATGGTATACTTTCCTTACAATTTTTTTTTTTTCATAAAACTTTGGATAAGATTTAATGCAAGTATTCTGTTGTTGCTGTTGTTGCTCAGTTTTAAGTGTAATTCATTTTCCTGAACCTTTTTTGTAAGGAAACTTTGTTCTGGAAAGTCTTTCTAAACTCACAGTGCTGGGGCGCCTGGGTGGCGCAGTCGGTTAAGCGTCCGACTTCAGCCAGGTCACGATCTCGCGGTCCGTGGGTTCGAGCCCCGTGTCAGGCTCTGGGCTGATGGCTCAGAGCCTGGAGCCTGTTTCCGATTCTGTGTCTCCCTCTCTCTCTGCCCCTCCCCCGTTCATGCTCTGTCTCTCTCTGTCCCAAAAATAAATAAAAGTTGAAAAAAAATTTTTTTTAAACTCACAGTGCTTTATCTTCTGTTGTTTTCATGTTGGATTTAAAAACTCATGGCTTTGTTTTTTGAGATTTCCTGTGTCTGCTCTCCTTCTTCACTATTATCTTGACCTTCTCCTTTCTTCATCTCTGTTTTGGCTCCACTTCTAGTAACTTCTCTTCAGTGTGAGGACCTGTTCTGGACTTGAGCCCTGTCTGGTCAGTTTTGAGAGTTCTTAGTTGTAAAGTTTCTCAGCCTCTTCAGACTTTGCGGCTGACCTTTTCTACTCACCAACTATTGGCTTCATCAGAGTCTTCTGCAGTTTGAAATGCTGGTCTCATATTCACCTCCGATGCCTTCCATTGAACACCTGTTAACTGTTTTGGTGTTTTCTTACACTTAAGCTTGTCAAATACCACATCCCTCTAATTTTTTATGCACAGATGCTGATATGATGCTGGTCGTATGACTGTTGATAGCTTGTCCTCACTCTCTGACATTTTGGAGTTCCTGGGGATACTTTATTAACTCATTTTATTTTTGATGTTGTCCACGCATTTTAGTTTTTATGTCTAGTTGCTCTGTTTTTAATGTGATGATTCAGGGAGATTCAGAGTCTCTCTGCTCTACTGTTGCTTCTTCAAAATGTATACATCTTGGGGCGCCTGGGTGGCTCAGGCGGTTAAGCGTCCGACTTCAGCTCAGGTCATGATCTCACAGTTGGTGAGTTCGAGCCCCGCGTCGGGCTCTGTGCTGACAGCTCAGAGCCTGGAGCCTGCTTCTGATTCTGTGTCTCCCTCTCTCTCTGCCCCTCCCCCACTCACACTCTGTCTCTCTCTTCCTCTCAAAAATAAAGAAACATAATAAAAAATTATAAAAAAAAAGTATACATCTTAATATTCATTCTTTATTATAAAAATGGCACATGGGCAAGATACAAATTCAAACAACATAGAAGAGTTTACTATGAAAATTAACTCCTCCTTCCCACACATACCTGGAGTTTTCCAGTCCAACTTTTTGGAAGTAACCCCTGTTCACACGTTTTATGTAACTTTCTAGACCTTTCCTAAGAATATAAAAGAATGTGATTTAGGTTTAAGTCTTTGTTTTACTTTTTACATAAATAGGGTCATACTACATATTGTCTTGTAATTTAATTCTATCATTTAACAATATAACTTGAAAATCTTTCCAAAATTTTCAAACTACACGTTTTTGTTTATTGAATTAGTATATGTTATTGACGAATAAAAGTTTTGAACATAATTTTCAAAAATGTTTATTCACTTTGAGTGAGAGAGAAAGAGAGCAAGAGAGTGGGCAAGGGGCAGAGAGAGAGGGAGAAAGAGAATATCGAGAGAGAGAATACCAGCTCCTGCTGTCAGCAGAGAGCCCAACACAGGGCTCAAACTCATGAACCATGAGATCATGACCTGACCCAAAATCAAGAGATGCACACTTAATTGACTGAGCCATCCAGGTGCCTCTGAACATAATTTTCAATTCATTTTGGAGAATGTATTTATGAGTCAAGTGCCCTGAAATGGATTTATTAAATTAAAGGGTATAGGTTGGGAACAACTTTCTAAACTAGAAACAAAACTCAGACGTTATAAGCAGATGAATAAAATGTGATGATATTAAATTTTTTTCATGGTTAAAAACAACACACACAAAAATTTTAAAGGACAAATAACAAACCAGACAGAAATGGCAGTTTATATGACCAAAGTTTCATTTTCGTAGTATTCAAAAATTTCTTACAAGGAATAAGAAAAAAACATAAAACAGTAGAAAACTGGAAAAATGACATATTCAGGCACTTCAGTAAAAAAGAAATACACATGAACAAAATAATATGGAAAAAAAAAGCTCATCTTCACTCCACATTTAAAAGATATCATCAAACAGCAACATACAATTTTCCACTGATGAAGTTGTCAAAGTTTACCTATCCTCTCAAGAACTATTTGGTGGGAATATAATTTGGTAAGTAGCATAAATTTTGGATAAAGACTGAACAAGCCATGACAATTTTTAAAATATATCCTTATTTTTAGAGCCTGCATTCCTAAGTCTCTCATATCTTCATATGAATTCTTTGTCAATGATCTCTCTTCAGCCAATCTTCCCTTTTGATGTGCAGGCAGTGTGTCCCGGGACATATGGGCACCAGGATGTAACAGTATCTGAGTGCCACCAGATGGTGATTTTACAGATAAAATCAGGTACTATTTTCCTAGACTGGATCTATGGTCACTCCTTGCGAAATACTCCATTGTTAATCCGATGCAATTCTTACAGGCAGACAAGCTGTTGTCTACACTTAATTTGTTTGTTTTGAGTATTCAAAGCTCAGAGGTACTGTCCATCTAGTTTTCTTATAAGAATTACTTGAGTTATCTTAATAGTAAAAGCAACAGTTATAATTTATTGAGTACATTGTATACGTTAAACACTTACTTTAATTATCTCTAATCCTCACAGCATTTCTTCAATTGGGGTACATGGTCCCCGCCTGACAGAGGGAGAAATTCATGCTCAGAGAGATTAAGTAATTTACCAAAGGTCAAATCGCTAGTAATTGTCTGAGTCATGATTTGAATTTAAGTTTGATTAGCTCCCAAGTTCACACAATTTCTGATACTGCATCTGTATTTCTCAGTAGTTCAGGATCATATTTAGAACTCAGAGACATTTGGGGACAGAAAGATAATCTATTTTTATCATTAGGAAAGTAGAGACTTATTATTGCAATAAGTATTATTGAAGAAAACTAAACATGATATTCTACAAAGTGAATTTCGAAATGAGCTAATGTAACTAACGAGGATATTCAGAGACTGTACCCTAAAACATTTGATAATGTGGCCTCAACTCTTTTCTGATCAATACTGTATGATTATCATTCCCAGAATGAAGCACCATTATTTGATAAGTTTTTTCGTAATTAAAAAAATTGTAAATATAAATAACATAAAACTTACTTTTTAAACCATGTTTAAGTATACAAGTTAGAAGCATTAATTACATTCAAATTTTCGCGCAACCATCGCCACTGTTTTATCATCTCAAACTGAAACTCTGTTATCAGTTAACTCCCCTTTTGCCCCTGTTTCTCAGGCCCTAGTCACCACGATTCTACTTCCTGGCTCTATGCCTTTGACTCTTCTAGTGAATGAATGGAATCGTGCAATATTTTTCCTTTCGGGTCCGGCTTATTTCACTTAGTCACCACGATTCTACTTCCTGTCTCTATACCTTTGACTATTCTAGTGAATGAGTGGAATCATGCAATATTTTTCCTTTCGGGTCTGGCTTATTTCACTGAGCATAATGTTTTCAAGGGTCATCCATGTTGCACCGTGTATCAGAATTTCCTTTTTTTTTTTTTTTATTTATTTAAATTCAAGTTAGTTAACATATAGTGTAGTATTGGTTTCAGGAGTAGAATTTAGTCATTCATCACTTAAATTTAACACCCAGTGCTCATCCCAACAAGAATTTCTTTTTGAGGCTTAATAATACTCTGCTGTATGTATATACCACATTTTGTTTATCTATTCTTCTGTTAATGGGCAGCTGAGTTGTTTTCATTTTTGGGCTATCATCAAAAATGCTGCCATTGGGGCACCTGGGTGGCTCAGTCAGGTAAACGTCGGTCTTCGGCCTAGGCCATGATCTCACTGTTCCCAAGTTCGAGCCCCGCACCAGGTTCTGTGCTGTCTGCTCAGAGCCTGAAGCCTGTTTCAGATTCTGCGTCTCCTCCTCTCTCTGCCCCTCCCCTACTTGCGCTCTGTCTCTCTCTCAAAAAGAAATAAACATTAGAGAAAAAATGTTTAAATGCTGCCATTAACATGGATATACAAGTATTCATTCAAGTCCCTACTTTAAATTCTTTGGGGCATATATCTAGAAATGGAATTGCTAGATCACATGATAAATCTGTGTTTAATTTTTTGAGAAGCCACCATATTGTTTTCCAGAGCAGTTGTACCGTTTTACATTCTCATCATGTATGCATAAGGGTTCCAGTATCTGCACATTCTCACTAACACTGCTGTCTGTTTTTTCAAATAAAATTTTTTATAGTAGTCATCCTAATGGATGTGAAGTGGTATCATATTGTGAGTTTCATTTTCACTTCCCTAATAATGATGTTGAATATCTTTTCATGTGTTCATTGGCCATTTATATATCTTCTGTTGAAAATTACCCATTCAAGTTCTTTGTCTATTTCTCGTTTCTTTTCTTGTGGTTGAATTGTAGTTCTTTACATATTCTGGATATTACTCTCTTATTAAATATTTTTTAATATTTTCTCCCATCCTATGGGCTGCCTCTTTACTCTCTTTGACAATTTTCTGTAATGCCCAAGGTTTTAATTTGAAATACTTCTAATTTACTTATTTTTCCTTTGGTTGCCTTTGCGTGTGGTGTCATTTGCAAGAATTCATACGCCAAATCCAGCGTCATGAAGATTTTCCTTTATATTTTCTTCTAAGAGTTTTATACTTTAGCTCTTACGTTTAGGTGTGTAATCCATTTTGAGTTAATTTTTGTAAGATAAGTGTCCAACTTTATTCTTTTGCATGTCGATATCCAGTCTTCCAAACACCGTTTGTCAGAAACTGTTCTCTCTCTACTTAATGATCTTGGCACCTTTGCAAAAATCAGTTGAATATATATGTGAGTTTATATGTACGTTTATTTCTGGGCTATTCTATTTCTTTGGTCTATGTGTCGGTCTTTTTGCCATCAACACACTCTTTTGATTACTTTGTAATAAGTTTTTAAGTCTGGAAGTGTGAATCTTCCAACTTTGTTCTTTTTCAAGATTAATTTGGCTATTGGGATCACTTGAGATTCCATATGAATTTTAGACTGAGTTTTTCTGTTTCCACAAAAAAAAGATAGTTGGGATTTGGGTAGGGATACATTGAATCTGTAAATTGTTTTGGGTAGAGGGGCAGAAAGAGAGGGAGAGAGAGAATCCCAAGCAGGCTCTGTACTGTCAGCGTGGAGCCCAACGCAGGGCTCTTTCTCACAAACCATGAGATAATGGCCTGAGCAGAAACCAAAAGTTGGGCATTTAACTGACTGAGCCACCCAGGTGCCCCAAACTATTTTCTTAATATCTTTTCAGATTGTTCCTTCTTAGTGTATGGAAACACAACTGATTTTTGTGTGTTGACTCTACAACTTTGCCGAATTAGTTTATTAGTTGTAACACGCTTTTATTATTTTTTTTTAAGGTGTGTGTGGATTCTTTGGATATGTGAGCAGAGATTATTTCACTTCTTCCATCCTTATTTGGATACCTTTTATTTTTCTTTCCGAATTGTCCTGGCTAGAACCTCAAATACTGTGTTGAATAGAAGTGGCAAAAGTGGGCATCCTTGTCCTTTTCCTGACCTTAAGGGAAAAGCTTTCAGTCTTTCACCATTGAGTATGATGTTAGCTGTAGGGTTCTCATAATAGCTTTTATGATGTTGAGAAAGTTTCCTCTATTCCCACTTCATTAATGTAATATAGTGGTGTTTATTTTTTTTCTTTTTTTTTTTTTTAATTTTTTTTTCAACGTTTATTTATTTTTGAGACAGAGAGAGACAGAGCATGAATGGGGGAGGGGCAGAGAGAGAGGGAGACACAGAATCGGAAACAGGCTCCAGGCTCCGAGCCATCAGCCCAGAGCCCGACACGGGGCTCGAACTCACGGACCGCGAGATCGTGACCTGGCTGAAGTCGGACGCTTAACCGACTGCGCCACCCAGGCGCCCCTAGTGGTGTTTATTTTAATACCGTCTTCACCCACTTTTGAGGAACCAGCTAGAGACCAGTCATTTCCCCTTCCTGAGTAGCTGGTTGTGAGTGCAATCCCAGGCCCCTCCATTATTAAACCTGCACACTTTAGGCCATTACACATTTGCCCAGTCGGCCCAGGGCCAGGTACTAGACTACTAAGATGAGTCCCTAAGCCCCAGAGCCCACTGAAATTATTTAAATTAGCCAATCCACAGGGAGCCCCCCAAAACTGGCTAACTCCATCCAGCTCGCCATACATAAACTGCCTTCTGCAACCCACCTTGCGGTTACCCTGTCCCCAGTTGCAACCCACTGTGCGGGTCAGCCTGGAAGCCTTCTCTTGTTGGGAGCTGCCTTTTGTCCGTCAGAGTATCATTGTGTTCTGTCCTATCATCAAAAGAATCTTTAAATCTTCTAAAACAGTCCTCTGAGCAGGATGGCACGATCACGACTGCTGATTCTTGAGTAGTTTTGTGAAGGGCCTGCTCTTGTCTTACTGGTTGGAAAGCAGATCAGGACAGAATTGCCACTTGCTGAGATTTAGCCTTGCTGCTTGCTGTTGTGTCAGCCAATGATTGTCCATCTCTTCTTACCCCAATGTCCTCAGTGTGGGAACATTAAAAACACACGGTGCCAATTGCTAAATATTAGCCCAGGAACCCACTTCAGGGCAATTGGAGGGATAGACCACTAGAGCTGCATTTGCAGGGTCAGGTGTTCTGGTGGGTTTTGGGTCACAGCCTGTGTGTTTGGCAGAGGTCTGTTCCGATGACCCATCGCTTTTTCGGCATCGGGTTGTCCTGGTTTGTCCCTGTATTTCCTGTGACTCCCATGGAGGGAGGTGTTGGTGTCCTCGTCTTTATGTGGGTGTCCCTCAGGCGGAGGTATGACTCTACCTTCCTTGAAGCTGCATACCTCACTGTTCTTGCCAGCGAACGACATACTCCCAGACTCTCAGGGGTATCATGAGATGCATCCTCGGAGACCAGTAGCCCAATGTGTAATCCAAAGGGGGCCTCTGGGACAATATCACCAGTGTCTCATCCCTGCATCCTCTCCCCCACTCCACAACACCTACCTGATTTAACCAATTGCTTAAATAATACAGGACCCAGGGCCAGAGTGCTTGGGCTTCAGCAGTTGTTGCCCGTATCAACATGCCAAAGACTGATAACTTGGAGCAAGGGAACTAACTATCTTGTCTCAAGATCAGGCTCCCATAGCCCTTTAAGTACAAACCCCAATCCATGAGCGGTAGATTGGGAAGCCTGGGAAGGAGAGACAGCTGCCTTTGAGGTATGTCTTTGGCCCTTCCTCCACTTTTCCTGTAACCACTCAGAAGATCCCCAATCACTTATCAGACAGAGACAGAAACTAAATACCAGGGCTTGAGGTAGATAGAAGCATCCCCCAACCCCACCCCCCATTAATAAAAATAGAAGAATATAGGGGGAAGAAGTTTAAAAATTACATATTTTATATATTACCTAAACATATACATTTAAATTAAAACAAAGGTCCATAATTTGACCCAACTGGAAATCCAAAATTTACTTTAAAAATGTATATAACAAAAATAAAAGGGGGTTGGTAATCTTGTGCTTTTACAACATGGGTACTAACATAACATAAACATTTGCTAAATTACACCAATTTATAAAGTTTCATGGACTTAATCAACATTGGGGCTAAAATTATAATTATTAGCCACATCGTGGGGATCCTGCTAAATTTAAGCCTGGGACCTCTATAATCTTAGGAAAATAACTAAGTGGAAAATGTGAAGAAAATAGTTATGCCTCACTTCAACTGTACTTCATCTAAATTCCTCATGATCGTAGTACACATTGCCCTGAAATATCCCACTGTGGACATACGCACTCTGCACAATGAGCAATGAATTAAAATTAAATTGAGTCTTTGGCACTTGCAAATCAGCTTAACAAAATGGGACTCCATGGACCTCCATCTAAAAGTTAATATGACCCGATATAAGTTAAAATAGGATCTTTAAAGAGTTAGACTTTTAAAGACCTAGTTATGATTGTCCCCACTGTTATTCCATTTGACAGCCGCCTTTGTCTTGTACTTAGATCTGCGAAGAAGAAATGGCACCTTGGGGCGCCTGGGTGGCTCAGTCGGTTAAGCGGCCAACTTCGGCTCAGGTCATGATCTTGCGGTCTGTGAGTTCGAGCCCCGTGTCGGGCTCTGTGCTGACAGCTCAGAGCCTGGAGCCTGTTTCAGATTCTGTGTCTCCCTCTCTCTCTGACCCTCCCCCGTTCATGCTCTGTCTCTCTCTGTCTCAAAAATAAATAAACGTTAAAAAAAATTAAAAAAAAAAAAAAAAGAAGAAATGGCACCTCATGGTGGGTTGTTACAAGTAATGCTGTGGTCTCATGTATTGAGTTCCCCACACCCAATACCAATATTATTAAAATTACTAACTCTATCCAATCAGCAACCAGTAAGTATTCGCTCTTAGAATTTGGAAAATAGGTTTTACTGAGAATCTATTTCAATGGTCTCTCAGCTGAAGCTTACCTTCCCCTCTGGAGGGACACAGTGCACCTTTTTCTGGCCATGGGGCACCATCACACATCACCTTTGCAGACAAGATCTTAGTCACATCTGTCTTTCTCTAAGACAAAAAAAAAATTTTTTTTTTTTAAAGTAACAGTGCCACTGCTAGGAATTTACCCAAGGGATACAGGAGTGCTGATGCATGAGGCACTTGTACCCCAATGTTTATAGCAGCACTCTCAACAATAGCCAAATTGTGTGTGGAAAGAGCCTAAATGTCCATCAACGGATGAATGGATAAAGAAATTGTGGTTTATATACACAATGGAGTACTACGTGGCAATGAGAAAGAACGAAATATGGCCCTTTGTAGCAACGTGGATGGAACTGGAGAGTGTGATGCTAAGTGAAATAAGCCATACAGAGAAAGACAGATACCATATGTTTTCACTCTTATGTGGATCCTGAGAAACTTAACAAACCCATGGGGGAGGGGAAGGGAAAAAAAA
>NW_024412412.1:16547416-16638780 GCF_014898765.1 Herpailurus yagouaroundi
TGCCTAAGACTGAGTAAACTTCTTATTTTTAGAAAGTGGAGATCTGGGGGCGCCTGGGTGGCGCAGTCGGTTGGGCGTCCGACTTCAGCCAGGTCACGATCTCACGGTCCGTGAGTTCGAGCCCCGCGTCGGGCTCTGGGCTGATGGCTCAGAGCCTGGAGCCTGTTTCCGATTCTGTGTCTCCCTCTCTCTCTGCCCCTCCCCCGTTCATGCTCTGTCTCTCTCTGTCCCAAAAATAAATAAACGTTGAAAAAAAAAATTTTAAAAGACCCTTAAAAAGACACTGTCACAACTGTGGTGTTAGCACCAGCCAGCTCCCTGTACATTTGCTAGCTTGTAGTTGCCTAAGACTGAGTAAACTTCTTATTTTTAGAAAGTGGAGATCTGGTTTGTAACTTTCCTTGTACTTAATTGGGTAAAAGTCTTTCCCACAAACCACCAGAATCTATTTTGTGGACTTTGTTAGTCATCTTTTATTTGGTAAATTATGAACTGGCGTAAATTTGTACAGTTCATGTATATCGACTGTGGCAAGGTTGTACGGGTTGCTGTATTTGGGATGAGAAATTTTTCCTCTCTCTATAAGAAATTGTTTCTTATCTTGCATACTTGTGTATAGCATTACCTTGATTGCATCCTCCTCAGAAGAGATTCATTTGACATGCTCTTAAAAGCATACACGTTCAACACCTTTTAGTCCTTGTTGGTTCTAGATTCACCATATCGCTTATTTGCAAATTTTACTTAACCTCACTTGTAGGGATGCTCCTCCCTGCAAATCAGCCCACCTTAAATGGGCCCCCTCCAACAAAAACCTCTAGAATTTGTCCAAATTAAAATCAACAAGAATTCCTATTAATACTCTCAGAGACCCTTTCATTATAGATGCTTTAACAATGTCCCCTCGTTTCCCGGAGTCCGTGAACTCCATACGATGGCCATAAATTGTCCGTGGATTTTTGATGCAAGAAACTGCCTTTCTTGGCCCTGTGCTATACATTATTAGAATAAAAAATGTTAGCTATACTGGGTTCCCCTGGCTCACATACTCTGAGGCTGTGACTCTTCAGACCCAGCTGTCCATTATGCCTTTGATAACGGAAGGAGCACCCCACAAGCTTGACATGGCTACTGTGGTCCCCTTAATATAGGGTGGTGACAAACTTGGGCCCTCTGATATATGTTGCCTGCAGGATGGGGTGGCCTCCCTTGTCCCCAGTTCCTTGTCAGATGCCATGGTGCTGGAGTAGGTCCCCCTTCCCTCAGACTCCTTAGCTATCTGGGAAGCCCCTTCAGATTACAGATGGAATTGCCACCACCATATGTGATGGAGCTCTGTGGAATGTTGCTGCTTTCAGTCTCCTAATTCGGATGTTCCTGGTAAAGGGTGGAGTCCAGGTGTCCCCACAATTGGCCAAACTTCAGGCAGTCATCTGAGCACTAGATACTCTAGTCAGCTAATGGCTCCGTCTGCATGTTTTTACAGACTCTTGAACCGTTGCCCAATTTGTGCCTTTCAGAGTAAAGGATTCTTGAGATCTCTTGCCTCCTAATACCCAAAATACAAGTCAAAGTTACACATGTCTTTACATATACAAAGGTCACAATACCAAGCTTTAGCAGGACACTCTGTATCCCCTTTAGTATTGCAGACATTACTGATATTGACCAAAACACACATTCTACTTCTCAAAATAAACAGTGCCAGCTCCTCTGGAAGGCATTTAGCAGAACTTTTAGCCTCGTGGCAATGCCTTTATTTGATAAGCCTAAAGGGCTGCTCAGAGAACACCTATTTCAGTTACAATAAAACAAGCCATTAAATGGATCTGTCTCTTTCCCTGGCTCTTAATCCGTCTTAATTCAAGGCCCCGTGGTTTACTCACACTTTATACCAATTGTAATAGCCTTTCTCATTCCCATTTACTCTATGTAATGCAATGCGATGCAACGCAACGCAACGCAACAGAATACAATACAATACAATACAATACAATACAATACAATACAATACAATACAATACAATATAATGACATATAAAAGAGGCCCTTTAATAGTGTCTCCCATATCTTTAGATATTTTCTCTCCTGCTCCCATCCTGTACAGGCTGGGTCCAGATCAATGGTAAATATTCTTCAGGGATTCATTAGACTAGATTATGCCATGGGCCGGATACCTGCCCCTGTGGTATGGGGCCCATTTGAGCCTAAACTTTCACCCACCTAAAATCTTCTATATTCAGGTCAAAAGGGGTGGATCATTAATCCATCTCTGTGATCCTCTCCAGAAAATTAAAATTAGTTTTCCAGGTTCATTTCCAGAGTAATGTAGACTACCAAGAAGGGAATAGAAAGTTACACTTACTATATAAAAATTACATTCAGGGATAATAATGGAATCAACATAATATCCCATAAAGATAAAACTAGATAGCTCCTCCTTGGTAATAATACATGCCAGGAGAAAATCAACCTTAGGTAACAATAGCCATTCAGTTGGCTATTAGTCTTACTACCACTGGTCTTGGAGTTTTCATTAATTTGTGATTTGGAGGCTGAAACCCCCCAAGTTAGCCACTGTTTAGACCAAACATAGCAAATGGTGAGGTCCACATGCCTTCTGGTTTGGATAAGGCAGCTCAAAGACCTTATTGATTGCCCATCACCAACAGAACTGACAACTGAGGCAAAGGCCCATAGTCATTGGCTTAGAGGACCTGCCGACAAACTAATGCCGAAGTTTCAATCTCAGTCACACTTTAGATGACTAACAATCCTACACCCTATTAACCTCATGCACTCAAATCAGTCCACAGGATTTAAATCCTACTTGCAGTAAAACCCCTCTCCTCATCCATCTGGGGAAAAGCTTTCAGATCTTGCCACCCTTAATTAGACCATTAGTTGTGCCAGTTAGATTCCATAACTTTGGTCCAATTACAACACTGTCATGCATGCTGGGATCACTTTTGCTAGCTGTGCACCCAGAAAGCCCCTTGACTTAAAGGATACTTACAAGCTCCCAGACTCAACATTACCTTCAGCTTCTGTAAGGGCTCAGCCTTGTTACAGTACCATATGGCCCCCAAAACATGACAACATCAACCCCAGTGGATCTCTCTTGGGAAGGACGTCCCAGTCCCACATCCCAGACAACATTACCCTGGCCCAGGGATTTGCTGCTAAAGATGACATTGCTCTTGTAATCAGACTTAACTTCATCCTGGACTCTTGGCCAACTGCCCCTGTAATGCCCACAGACAGCCTCTCCCAAGATACTGACAAATTAGACATGGGACATTTATTGCTTTTCTTTCTTTGATATTAGTGATTCTACCAAAATTCCTGAGCTCACAGTCTGCATACTTCCTGATTCTAGTATATACCTCGCTCTCTGCCAAAACCTCTACTTAAGGGAAATCATATAGAGGCTGCTACTAGCTGTGCTATTCTAAAAATTAATGACAGTTATTATCCAAGCCCTCAAACCCGTGGGGAGAGAACTTCTGACTTTCCAGTGCCATCTCTTACCTCCCTACTCCAGCTTTCCATCACAATCTCCCACCCTATACTCTGACCATGCCCCCACAACCATCCCTCCACAATGGTTATAAACAAATACCATGAACCTTTACATATACCTTACTAAACAATTAATTTATATCCTCCAATGACATAACTGCCCTTGCCAATTTGACCCAAGAAGTACACCAAGATATTATCGTCATGAAAAAAAAAAAAATACAATTCATGCTTTTAACACTCTTTACCGCTCCACCAAAATACTGTTAGAAACCACAGGAATTTCAGATCTGGTTAATACCACTAAATGAGGAACTTGATTATGGGCGGGCCTACAAAGACTCATACTTCTTTTTTTTCCTCTTTTCTGCTCTCATAATAAACTGTTTTCTATGGTATTTCAGGCAACTACGCTCTGTCTCTGGAAGTCTCCTTTATTATTGAGGACACTCAAATACCACCCCTCCCCCAAACTGGCTCAGAACTGATGGTCAAAACGTCAAGGGGTCAATTAGAGTTTGTTAAAAATGCTGTCTTGACCCAGTTTTGAGGTCCTGGCTAGAGATCTGTCAGTTACCCTTCTTGAAGAGCTAATTAACTCTACACTCACTCACTTCCCTTATCAGGTTCTCATACTCTAGGCCATGATACACCCACACGAAGTGCCCCAGGTGCAGGTGTTAGACCACTAGAGAGAGCCCCTGTACCCTGGAACCCACAGAAGTTACTCAACTTAGTCAATCCACAAGGAGCCTGCAAAACCTAACCAACCCCACTCAGCTTGCCATACATAAACTGCTAATACAGTTCCAGTATGCTGTTGGGAGGTGATCCCTTGTGTGGCAAGATCTAGAAGCCCGCTCTTAATTTGGAGCTGTAAGTAACAGAGTTTAGCTTTCATCTGAATGTCGTTATATTGGGTTCTATCATCCAAAGAATCTTTAAATCTTATAAATCAGTGGAATGTTTTATCGTGCAGATGTGCTTAGTTTTGTCAAATGCTTTTTTTTCTGTATCAATTGAGATGATCATATGGTTTTCTCCTTCAATCTATTAATGTGGTGTATTACATTGATTGATCTTTGTATGTTGAGCCATTCTAAATTCCAAGAATAAATCATGGCGTGTAATCCCTTTAATATGCTGTTGACTTCAGTTTGCTAGTATCGTATTGAAGATTGTTGCATTGATACTCATGAGGGATATTGTTCTGTAGTTTTCTTATAGTGTCTTTGTCTGCCTTTGGCATCAGAGTAATGCTGGCCTCATTAAATGAATTAGAAGTGTTTCCTCCTCAATTTTTGGAAGAGTTTGATTAGGATTGGTGCTCTTTTCTCAAAATTTGGTAGAATTCACGAGTGATTCAATCTGGTCCAGGGCTTTTTATTTTGTTGGGAAGTTTATGATACTGATTCAATCACCATTACTAGTTTTAGGTCTCTTTATTTCTATCTTTTTATGATTCAGTCTCTTTAGGTTGTGTATTTCTAGGAATTTGACCATTTCATCATCATGGTATCCAATTAGTTGGTGTGCAATTATTCATAATACTCTCTTTTAATTTGTCTTATTGTGAAATTGGTAGTAATGTTCCCACTTTCATTTCTGCTTTTAATACTTGAAATATTATTCTCTTAATTCGCATAGCTAAAGGTTTGTCAATTTTGTTGACCTTTTCAAAGAGTTAACTGTTGGTTTCATTGATTTTTCTCTATTGTTTCCTTATTCTCTATTTCAATGATCTCCACTCTAACCTTCATTATTTCTTTCCTTTTGCTAACTTTGGGTTTAGCTTGTCATCTTTTTCTGGTTCCTTAAGGTATACAGTTAGATTTTGATTTGAAAACTTTCTTCTTCTTTACTGTGTGTTGACAGCTATAAATTTGCCTAGCACTACTTTTGCTACATCCCGTAAGTTTTAGTATATTATGTTTTCATTTTCATTTGTCTCAAGACATTTTTTTTTTTTTTGAGAGAGAGAGAGAGTGAGAGAGCATGGAGGAAGGGCTGAGGGAGAGAGCGAGAAAGAGGGAGAGAGAATCTTAAGCAGGCTTTACTCCCAGCATGGAGCCTGACAAAGGGCTCAATCTCACGACTGTGAGATCATGACCTGAGCTGAAATCAAGAGTAAGACGCTTAACCCACTGAGCCACTCAGGCACCCCTGTCTCGAGATATTTTCTAATTTTCCTTGTGATTTCTTATCTGACCAATTGACGTTTTAGGAATTTGTTGTTGAATTTCCATATATGGGTGAAATTCCCAGTTTCCCTTTCATTACTGATTGCTAGTTTTGTTCAGTTGTGATCAGAAAAGATATCTTGTGTGATTTCAGTCTCTTTTAGTTTACTAAGATTTACCTTGTGGCCTAGCATATGGTCTATCATGGAAAGGGTTCCACGTGCACTTAAAAAATGTATTCTGCTTTTGTTGGGTGGAGTGGTCTGTATATGTCCATTAGATCCAATTGGTTCATAGTGTTGCTCAGGTTCTCTATTTCCTTATTGATCTTCATTCTGGTTGCTCTATCCATAATTGAAATGAGTATTGAAGTCTCCAACTGTTATTGTGTACTATTTATCTGTCCCTTCAACTCTGTCAATGTTCGCTTCTTATATTTTGAAGCTCTTATGTTTGGTGCATATATGTTTATAATTCTTCCTATATTTTGGGTGTGTGGATACTTTTATCAACATATAACGTTGTTCTTTGTCTCATAACAGTTTTTGACTTAAACCAATTTTGTCTGATACTACTAAAGACAATTCAGCTCTTTTGGTTATCGCTTGATATGGAATATCTTTTCCTGTCCTCTCACTGTCATGTTATTTGTGTGTTTAGATTTAAAGTGAACTTCTTGAAGCTAGCATATAGTCATATATTCTTTGTTGATCTGATTTGCCAGTATATGCCTTTAGATCAAGGAACTTAATGCATATACATTTAAAGTAACTACTGTTGGAGTGCCTGGGTGGCTCAGTCACTTTTGTGTCTGATTCTTGATTTTAGCTCAGCTCACGATCTTAGGGTCGTGAGATGGAGCCCTGGGTCAGGCTGTGCACTGAGAATGGAGCCTGCTTGGGATTCTCTCTCTTTCTCCCTCTGCCCCCTCCTCAACGTGCGCTTGCTTGTGTGTGCTCTCTCTCTCTCATATGTGTATGTATATACATATATGTATGTGTGTGTGTGTATGTATATATGTATATATAAAGTAACTACTGTTAAGGAGGACTTACCTTTGCCATTTTGTTGTTTTCTGTATGCCTTATAGCTTTTTTTGTTCCTCATTTCCTCCATTACTGCATTCTTTTGTGTTTGGTTGATTTTTACAGTAACACACTTTTGATTCCCTTGTAATTTTATGTATATTTCATAGTTAAATTCTTTATAATTTCCATGGATATTACAAATACAATTGTAAAGTTACAATAATTTCAATTGAATTGATACTAACTTTAATTGCATACAAAAACCATAGTCTGCCTCTGCCACTTTAAGTTATAGACACAGATTATACATTATATACTCACTAACACAGATTTATGATTGTTTTATGCTTTTGTCTTTTAAATTCTCTAAAAAATAAAAGTGAAGGGGCATCTGGGTGGCTCAATCAGTTAAGCGTCCAACTCTTGACTTCGACTCAGGTCATGACCTCGCAGTTCCATGCTGACAGTGTGGAGCCTTCTGGGGATTCTCTCTCTTTCCTTCTGACCCTCTCCCTCTCTCTTTCTAAAAGAAAATAAATAAATAAACTTTTTGTTTTCAAAAATAAGAAAAATAAAGGTGACTTTACAAACCAAAATTACTATAATACTAGTTTTTATATTAACTGTGTATTTCACTTTGGAAATCTCGATCTTTATGTATCTTTGAACTACTGTCTAGTGCCCTCTTCTTTCAACCTGAAGGATTTGTGTTAGCATTTCTTGTAGGCTAAGTCTAGGGGTAATGAATTTCCTTAGCTTTTATTTATCTGGGAATGTTTTACTATCTCCTTCATTTCTGAAAGACAGGTTGGCCAGTATAGAATTCTCACTTTCCTGTTTATTTTTTCAGCACTGTGTATCAGCCTCACTGCCTTCTGCCCTCCAAAATTATTGCTTAGAAATTTCACTGATACTTTTATTGAGGATCACTTATATATGACAAGTCATTTCTCTCTTGCTGCTTTAATGATTTTCTCTTTGTCTTTGACTTTCCACAGTTTGATTTTAATGTGTTTCAATATGGGACTTTACGGTTTAACCTACTTGGTATTCCTTAAGCTTCTTGGACTTGTACATTCATGGAGTTCATTGACTTTGCGGAAATTTTGGCCATTGTTTAAATATTTCAGCTCAATCTCACTTTCTTCTCTTTCTGGATCTCCCATAATGCATATACCGCTCTATTTTATAGTGTTCCACAAATCCCTTAGGCTCTGTTCACGTTTCATTATTTTTTTTCTTTTTTGCTCCTTAGATTCAATTTCAACTGTCTTATTTTTTCTTTTATGAATATAATTTATTGTCAAATTGGCTTACATACAACACCCAGTGCTCATCCCAACAAGTGCCCTCCTCAGTTCCCATCACCCATTTTCCCCTTCCCCCCATCTACCCTCAGTTTGTTCTCTGTATTTAAGAGTCTCTTATGGTTTGCCTCCTTCCCTCTCTGTAACTTCCCCCCACCCTTCCCCTGCCCCCTGGTATTCTGTTAAGTTTCTCAGGTTCCACATATGAGTGAAAACATATGGTATCTGTCTTTCTCTGCCTGACTTATTTCACTTAGCATCACACTCTCCAGTTCCATCCACATTGCTACAAATGGCCAGATTTCATTCTTTCTCATTGCCAAGTAGTACTCCATTGTGTGTATAAACCACGTCTTCTTTATCCATTTGTCAGTTGATGGACATTTAGGCACTTTCCATAATTTGGCTCTTGTTGAAAGTGATGCTATAAACAGTGAGGTACACGTGCCCCTGTGCATCAGCATTCCTGTATCCCTTGTGTAAATTCCTGGTAGTGCTATTGCTGGGTCCTAGGGTAGGTCTATTTTTGACTTTTTGAGGAACCTCCACACTGTTTTCCAGAGTGGCTGCACCAGTTTGCATTCCCACCAACAGTGCAAGAGGGTTCCCATTTCTCCACATCCTCGCCAGCATCTATAGTCTCCTGATTTATTCATTTTAGCCACTCTGATTGGTGTGAGGTAGTATCTCAGTGTGGTTTTGAGTTGTGTTTCCCTGATGAGGAGTGATGTTGAGCATCTTTTCATGTGTCTGTTGACCATCTGGATGTCTTCCTTAGAAAAGTGTCTGTTCATGTCTTCTGCCCATTTCTTCACTGGATTATTTGTTTTTCAGGTGTGGAGTTTGGTGAGTTCTTTACAGGTTTTAGATCCTAGCCCTTTATCCTGTATGTCATTTGCAAATATCTATTCCCATTCCTTCGGTTGCCTTTTAGTTTTGTTGATTGTTTCCTTTGCTATACAGAAGCTTTTTATCTTCATGAGGTCCCAATAGTTCGTTTTTACTTTTAATTCCCTTGCTTTGGGGATGTGTCGAGTTAGCAATTACTGCGACTGAGGTCAAAGAGGTTTTTGCCTGTTTTCTCCTCTAGGGTTTTTATGGTTTCCAGTTTCACATTTAGGACTTTGATCCATTTTGAGTTTATTTTTGTATGTGGTGTAAGAAAGTGGTCTAGTTTCATTCTTCTGCATGTTGCTGTCCAGTTCTCCCAGCACCATTTGTTAAAGAGACTTTTTTCCATTGGATGCTCGTTCCTGCTTTGTCAAAATTTAGTTGGCCATGCACTTGTGGGTCCAATTCTGGGTTCTCTATTCTATTCCATTGGTCTATGTGTCTGTTTTTGTGCCATACCATACTGTCTTGATGATTACAGCTTTGCAGTAAAGGCTAAAGTCTGGGATTGTGATGCCTCTCACTTTGGTTTTCTTCTTCAATATTACTTTGGCTATTTGGGGTCTTTTGTGGTTCCATACAAATTTTAGGATTGTTTGTTCTTGCTTTGAGAAGAATGCTGTTGCAATTTTGATTGCGATTACATTGAATATGTAGGTTGCTTTGGGTAGTATTGACATTTTAACTATCTTTATTTTTACAGTCCATGAGCATGGAATGTTTTTCCATTTCTTTGTGTCTCCTTCAATTTCCTTCATACATTGATTTCGTACCCTGCAACTTTGCTGAATTAATGTATCAGTTCTAGGAGTCTTTTGGTGGAGTCTTTTGGGTTTTCCATGTAGAGTATCATGTCATCTGCGAAAAGTGAAAGTTTAACTTCTTCTTTGCCTCAATTGTCTAATGTTAAAAAAAATCATTGATTCTTCTCACTGCTCAAATCTACTGTTGAATCCTTCTAGTGAATTTTTCCAGGCAGTTGTATTTTCCAGTTTCAAAATTTCTGTTTGGCTAACTTTTATAGTTTCTCTCTCTTAATTCTCTCATGTTACTTATTTTTTAGTTCCCTGATTTCTTTTAGTTCTTTGTCTTTTCCTTTAGCCCTCCTTTTTTCTTTGTGATTCCAGAATTATGTACTTCTTTATTTTTAAAGTTTTTATTTAAATCCCAGTTAGTTAATATACAGTGTAATATTACTTTCAGTTGTACAATATAGCGATTCAACACTTCCATACAACACCTGGTGCTCATAGCAATTGTACTGCTTAATTCCCATCACCTATTTTACCCATCCCCCAACCACCTCCCTTCTGGTAAACATTAGTTTGTTCTCTATTATTAAGAGTCTCTCTTTTTTTGCCCTTTATTTGTTTGTTTTGTAAATTCCACATGAGTAAAATCATGTGGTATTTGTCTTTCTCTAACTTATTTCATTTAGCGTAATACTGTCTAGCTCATCCATGTCATTGAAAGATTTAATTCTTTTTTTATGGCTGAGTAATATTCTGATATCCAATTCATATATATATATATATATGTATACACACACACACACACACACACACGTACATATATACCATCATTCATCATTCAATGGCCTGCTGGGCTGTTTCCATCATTTGGTTATTGTAGATAATGCTGCTATAAACATTGCAGTGTATTTATCCCTTCAAATTAATATTTTTGTAATCTTTGGGTAAATACCTGGTAGTACAATGGCTGGATCATAGGGTAGTTCTATTTTTAACTTTTTCAGCACATTCCACATGTTTTCCAGAGTGGCTGCGTCAGTTTGCACTCCCACCAACAGTGTAAGAAGGTTCCCCTTTCTCCATAACCTTGCCAGCACCTGTTGTTTTTAGAGTTACTGATTTTAGCTCATGTGAAGTGATATCTCATTGTAGTTTTCATTTGTATTTCCCTGATGATCAGTGATGTTGAATCACTTTTCATGTGTCTGTTGTCCATCTGTATGTCTTCTTTGGGTGGGAAAATGTCCATGTCTTCTGCCCACTTTTAATTGGATTTTTTTTTTTTTGCGTGTTGAGTTTTTAAAAATTTTTAAAAAATGCTTGTTTATTTTTGAGAGAGACAGAGGCAGAGCACGAACAGGGGAGGAGCAGAGAGAGGGAGACACAGAATCTGAAACAGGCTCCAGGCTCTGAGCTGTCAGCACAGAGCCCAATGCGGGGTTCGAACCCACGAGCTGTGAGATCATGACCTGAGCCAAAGTCAGATGCTTAACCAACTGAGCCACCCAGGCCCCCTTTGGGTATTGAGTTTTATAAGTTCTTTATATATGTTAGAATTTACCCTTTGTCAGATATGACATTTGCAAATATTTGCTCCCACTTCGTAGGTTGCCTTTTAGTTTTGTTAATTGGTTCTTTCACTCTGTAGAAGGTTTATTTTGATGAAGTCCCAATAGTTTATTTTTGTTTTTGTTCCCCTTGCCTCTGGAGATATCTAGAAAGAAGTTGCTAAGGCTGATGTCAAAGAGGGTACTGCCTGTGTTCTCCTCTAGGATTTTTATGATTTCATGTCTCACATTTAGGTCTTTAGTCTGCTTTAAATTAAGTTTTGCCTATGGTGTAAGGAAGTGGTCCAGTTTCATTCTGCTGCATGTTGCTATCATGTTTTCCCAACACTATTTGTTGAAGAGACTGTCTTTTTCCCATTGGATATTCTTTCCTGCTTTGTGGAAGATTAATTGACCATGTAGTGGTGGGTTCATTTCTGAGTTTTCTATTCTGTTCCATTGATCTATGTGTCTATTTTTATGCCAGTACCATACTGTCTTGATGTCTACTGCTTTGTAATATAGTTTGAATTCTAGAATTGTGATGCCTCCAGCTTTGTTTTTCTTTTTCAAGGTTGCTTTGGGTATTCGAGGTGTTTTGTGGCTCCATACAGATTTTAGGATTCTTTGTTTTAGCTCTGTGAAAAATGTGGATGGTGTTTTGATAAGGATTGCATTAAATGTGTAGCTTGCTTTGGATTGTATAGATATTTTCACAATATTTGTTCCTCTAATCCATGAGCTTGGAATGTCTTTCTATTTAATTGTGTCATCTTCAGTTTCTTTCATCAGTGTTTTATAGTTTTTAGAGTACAGGTCTTTCACCTCTTTGGTTAGGTTTAGTCCTAGTTATCTTATTATTTTGGGGGAAGTTGTAAGCGAGATTTATTCCTTCATTTCTATTTCTGCTGCTTCATTATTGGTGTATAGAAATACAACAGATTTCTTTACATTGATTTTGTAGCCTGCGACTTTACTGAATTTGTTTATCAATGCTAGCAGTTTTTTGGTGGATTCTTTCTATATATAGTATCCTGTCATCTGCAAGTAAGGGAAGTTTAATTTCTTCCTTGCCTATGTGGATGCTTTTTCTTTCTTTTTGTTGTCTGATTGCTGAGGATAGGACTTCCAGTACTATGTTGAATAAAAGTGGTGAGAGTGGACATCCCTGTCTTGTTCCTGACCTTAGGGGGAAAGCTCTCAGTTTTTCCCCATTGAGGATTATATTATCTGTGGGATTTTCATATATGGACTTTATGATGTTGAAGTATGTTCCCTATATCCTCTATCCCTACTTTGTTGAGGGTTTGTATCAAGAATAGATGTTGTACTTTGTCAAGTGAGTTTTCTGCATCTATTGAAATGGTGATATGGTTCTTATCCTTTCTTCTCATTAATGTGGTGTATCATGTTGATTGATTTGTGAGTATTGAACCACGCTTGCAACCCAGGAATAAATTCTATTTGATCATGGTGAATGATTTTTTCTAATGTACTGTTGGATTCAGTTTGCTAGTATTTTATTGAGAATTTTTGGAATCATGCTCATGAGGGATATTGGCCTGTAGTTCTCTCATTAATGGAGTCTTTATCTGGTTTTGGTATGAGAGCAATGCTGGCCTCATAGAATAGGTTTGGAAAATTTTCTTCGTCTTCTATTGTTTGTAATAGTTTGAGAAGATTGGTGTTAACTCTTCTTTAAATGTTTGGTAGAATTCACCTGTAAAGCCATCTGGTCCTGGACATTTGTGTGTTGAGAGGTTCTTGATTATTGTTTCAATTTCTTGTGCTGGTTATTGGTCTGTTCAAGTTTTCCATTTCTTCCTGTTTCAGTTTTGGTAGTTTATATGTACCTAGGAATTTGTCCATTTCTTCCAGTTTGTCCAGTTTGTTGGCATGTAGCCTTTTGTAATATTCTATTATAATTGTTTGTATTTCTTTGGTGTTAATTATTATTTCTCCTATCTGATTCGTGATTTTATTTATTTGGGTTCTTTCTAATTTCTTTTTGATACATCTGGCTAGAGGTTTATGAATTATTTTATTTTCTTCAAAGAACCATCTCCAGGTTTCATTGATCTGTCTTATTGTTTTTGTTTTGTTTTGTTTTTTAGTTTCTATATCATTTATTTCTGCTCTAATATTTATTATTTCCTTCCTTCTGCTGGCTTTGGGATTCATTTTTTTGCTCTTCTTCTAGTTCTTTTAGGTGTAAGGTTAGATTGTGTATTTGAGATTTTTCTTCTTTAGGTAGTTCTATTTTGCTTTATACGTCCCTCTTAGGACCATTTTTGCTGCATTCCAAAGGTTTTGGACTCTTGTGTTTTCATTTTCATTTGTTTCCATGTATTTTTAAATTTCTTCATTGATTTCCTGGTTAACCCATTTCTTATTTAGTAGCATGTTGTTTATTCTTCATGGATTTGTATTTATGGTGTCTCCAAATTTTTTCTGATGGCTGACTTCTAATTTTATAGTGTTGTGGTCAGAAAAGATGCATAGTATGACTTCAATAATTTTGTATTTGTTGAAGCCTGTTTTGTGACCTAATATGTGGTCTGTTCTCTAGAATGTTCCATGTTCACCTGAAAAGAATGTGTATTGTGCTGTTTTAGGATGGAATGTTCTGAATATATCTATTAAATCCATCTGGCCCAGTGTGTCATTCAAAGCCATTGTTTCCTTGTTGATGTTTTGTTTAGATGATCTATCCATTCATGTAAGTGGGGTGTTAAAGTCCCTTACTACTATTGTGTTATTATCAATTTGTTATTTTAGGCTAGTTATTGTTTTATATATTTGGGTACTTCCAAGTTGGGTGTACAAATATTTACAATAATTGTATCCTCTGGTTGGATAGTCTTCTTTATGATTATATAATGTCCTTCTTTGTCTCTTTTTACAATCTACTTTGCCCAATATAAATATTGCAATATAAATATTGTCCAGCTTTCTTTGGACATCCATTTGCATGCTAAATGTTTCTGCACACCCTCACTTTCAATCTGCAGGTGTTTTTAGGCTTAAAATGGGTCCTTTGTAGGCAGCATATCGATGGGTCTTATTTTCTTATCCATTCTGACACACTGTGTCTTTTGATTGGAGCATTTGATCCATATATCCAAAGTAATTATCGATAGATTGTTTATTGCCATTTTATTACTTGTTTTGTGGTTTGTTTCTGGAGATTTTCTCTTATCCTTTCTTGTCTTCGTTAATTTTGGTCTCTCCTTTGCACTTAAAGTGTTTCATTTATTATTTCTTGCAGGGCTGCCTAGTGGTCACGATCTCCTTTAGTTGTTTGTTTCTCTGGGAAACTCTTTGTCTCTCTTTCTATTCTCAATGATAGCCTTCCTGGATAGAGTATTCTTTGTTGCCAGTTTTTCTCACTCAGCACTTTGAATATATCATGCCACTCCCTTCTGGCTTTCCAAGTTTCTGTTGAGAAATCTGCAGCTAGCCCTATGGGTTCTCCCTTGTATGTTAAGGACTTTTTTGTCTCACGCTTTTAAGTTTTTTTCTCTATCACTATATTTTGCAATTTTAATTACAATATGTCTTGCTGTTATCCTGCTTTTGCTGATTTTGATGGGAGTTCTCTGTGCCCCCTGAATCTGGATGTGTTTCCTTCATCAGATTAGGGAGGTTTTCTGCCTCCTTTTCTCTCTTCATCTCCTGAAACTCCTGTGATATGATTGTTAACACATTTGAAATATATTTCTTGAAATATTTCTTGAAATATATTTTCTGCCTCCTTTTCTCTCTTCGTCTCCTGAAACTCCTGTGATACGATTGTTAACACATTTGATGGAGTCACTCAGTTCCTTAAATCTATTTTTTTTTGTTCCCTTATTCTTTCTCTTTTGCTTAGCTTCATTATTTTCCATTATTTTGTCTTCTGTATCAGTAATTCATTCCTCTGCTTCTTCCAGCTTGCTTTCCATCATATCAAGACTATTTCCAATCTCATTTATTGCATTCTTCATTCTGATTCTTTTCATCTTTATTTTTTGAGAAAGAGACAGAGCATGAGTGAGGGAGGGGCAGAGAGAGAGGGAAACACAGAATGTGAAGCAGACATTCACTGTCTGCTCTGAGCTGTCACACAGAGCCCAATGTGGGGCTCGAACTCACGAACCATGAGACCATGGCCTTAGCTGAAGTCAGGCGCTTGACCAACTGAGCTACCCAAGCGCCTCCATTTTGATTCTTTTTTAACTATTTTATCTCTTTCATAAGGGCATCCGTTATGTCTTCTCTTCTCTTCTCAAGTCCAGTGAGTATCCTTATGATTGTTGCTTTAAATTCTCCATCAGGCATGTTACTCATATCTGTTTTGCTTTTATCTCTGGCTGTGGCCATATCTTGTTCTTTCATTTAGGATAAATTCCTCTGTTTGGCATTTTATCTAAGTCTCTGCCTTCTTCTCTGTGTTGGAAAACCTAGTTGTGTTTCTTGCTCCTGAAAGTAATGGCCTTATGAAGAAGTCATGTGGTGTCCAGAGCCTGGCGCTTCAAGAATTGTCTCCTTTGTGTTCTGTGTGTACTCTGCTTGTGTGTTCTGACTGCTCTGTCCATCAGGCAAGTCATCTACTGAGGCTCTCCTTGCCTGCTGTGGGCAGCATTTGGTCCCTGGCCTGAATGTGGCAAGTTTTAATTAGGTGTGCTCTGGTCTGCTTGTGAAATGAGACCTGAAACCAACTCCACCAGAACCGAGGCCCTGCAGAACTCTCTGGTTGTGAGACTCAGTGTGGGTAAGGGTTTGTGTTGGTCTTCTGGGGGAGGGGCCCACTGCACTGGGACGGAGGCAAGCTTGACTGAGAAGGGCAGTTCTACCAGAGCATAGAGGGCCTGCTTAACCCAAGTTAGATAGCTAGTGTTGGCACTGAGCTGCTTCTGCTATGTGGCTCTGTATTTATGCTGAAGGGTGGGGGAGAGAAATGGCACTAGTCAGCCCTTTTGTTCCTAGGGAGAAGTCTCTGTGAACACTGCGTCTCAGGGAATCAGTCCTAGAATAGCTAAGAATCGCGTCACTGTGTGCCTCAGGTGTTTCTCAGTTTGCTGTTTGCACACCATCTGCCCCCAGGTTGTTTGCTTGCCTTCTTTCCAGTAGCAGTCTAGTGCTCTCAGGACTCTATCCCAGCCAAACCCACGGACCTTTAAAACTCCAGGCTTGGGGCGCCTGGGTGGCGCAGTCGGTTAAGCGTCCGACTTCAGCCAGGTCACGATCTCGCGGTCCGTGAGTTCGAGCCCTGCGTCAGGCTCTGGGCTGATGGCTCAGAGCCTGGAGCCTGTTTCCGATTCTGTGTCTCCCTCTCTCTCTGCCCCTCCCCCGTTCATGCTCTGTCTCTCTCTGTCCCAAAAATAAATAAACGTTGAAAAAAAAAATTTAAAACTCCAGGCTTTAAGCTCCACTGTTTGCAAAAACTCATGAAATTCAGCCACTCTCATGTTCCAAGCCAGGAGCTTTGGAGAAATGTTCTTCTTATGTGTTCCCCTGTGTGCTCCTCTCTTGCCCTTCTCTGTGACCGTGGCTCCCTCCCTTATGCAGTACCCAGGATCTGTTTCTCCATTAAACTGCATCTCTGCACTTCCTACCTTCTTCACTGTGGCCTCTTCTCTCCCTTTGGTTGTGGAGTTTGTTCTGTCAGTCTTCAGGTCTATTTCTGGAGTATTTAGGATCATTTGCTAATTATCTAGTTGTGTTGATGGGATGAGACAAGCCTGGGATCCTCCTACTCTGCCACCATCTTTCCTCCCCTTCCTTTGGCTCTTTGAGCATATTTAA
Organism: Herpailurus yagouaroundi; assembly: GCF_014898765.1. Lineage (NCBI taxonomy): Eukaryota > Metazoa > Chordata > Mammalia > Carnivora > Felidae > Herpailurus > Herpailurus yagouaroundi. The sequence goes on from NW_024412412.1 coordinate 16,564,431, forward strand.
GAAAGCTGGCTTGGGGCGCCTGGGTGGCGCAGTCGGTTAAGCGTCCGACTTCAGCCAGGTCACGATCTCGTGGTTCGAGCCCCGCGTCGGGCTCTGGGCTGATGGCTCAGAGCCTGGAGCCTGTTTCCGATTCTGTGTCTCCCTCTCTCTCTGCCCCTCCCACGTTCATGCTCTGTCTCTCTCTGTCCCCCAAAAAATAAATAAACGTTGAAAAAAAAAATTAAAAAAAAAAAAAGAAAGCTGGCTTAAAGTTCTTTCCTGGTAAATCCAACGTCCGTGCCTTCTCAAAGAGAGTGTCTGGATATTTATATTGTTCCTTTCAATGGGCCATGTTTTCTTGTTTCTTTGTATGCCTTATGACTTTTATTTGAAAATTGGGCATTTGAGAAAACAGCCACCTCTCCAGTCCTTACAAACCTTTTCTGTGCTGGGGTAGTGCTTCACTCCTCGACCAGGTATGTTCTGAGCTTAGGGATAAGCCCAAGATAAAAGCTTAAGGTCAATTCAGGTCTTTTCTGAGAATGCCTCTTACCTGGGCTTGTGTGTGGTACTCTCACGCCACATACGTGACTGTTTTTGAATGTCTTACTATCCCAAAGAGTCTCATTCTGGCTTCAATCCAGGGATTTAGATGGTCTATTATATGTGCCCACCTGTAATCTTTTGCATCAGGTGCCTGTGTGTATGTATTTTTCCTGAAGCTTTCATAAACAGTGACTGCTGATTTTCCCCAGCCTGCGAAGAAGTTCGATGAGACAACCAGTCCTTTAGGGAGCCCCCAGAAAGAGTAGAACATTATCAATAAATTTAATCGGCAACTGGGAATTTAGTTGCTGCATATTCTAGATGAAGACTGTCCTGAGCCAGGAGGGAGTAAGGAAATGGTGAGTAAAATTTCCATGAAATTTCCTATCATTTTTTAAGGTAAATTTTTCTTGACTGGTAATTCACTTGATTACTGTAGATCTTTGGCTGTTTTCCACAGTGACTAAAAGGTTAGTTCAGCCAGTTTCTTGATTTTGGATGTTTCCTTGGAATAAGGGATTGAAACTTTCTAGTCTGACATTCTGCTGATATCACACCCTTGAGGAACTTTTGTGTAGTTAAAACAATCACTTTGAGAAATTAAAAGCAAACGATATATCAGGCAAAAAATTTGTGATACATTTAGATGAAAGCTAATTTCTCTAATATCCCAAAAAGCTCTGAAAAATCAATTAAAAAGGAGCACGCGGGTGGTTCAGTCATTAAGCATCTTGACTCTTAATTTCAGCTCAGGTCATGATCTCATGGTTCATGAAATAGAGCCCTGCATGAGACTTCATGCTGCAACACGGAGCCTGTTTGGGATTCTCTCCCTCTCTCTCTCTGCCTCTTCCCCACGTGCTCACTTTCTCTCTCTCCCTCTCAAAATAAATATAAATAAACTTAAAAGAAAACAAATCAATTATAAAAATATGAAAACCAAATAGCAATTTGGAACAACATTAACAGGTAATTTAAAGAAAAAGAGGGGCGCCTCGGTTAAGCGTCCGACTTCAGCCAGGTCACGATCTCGCGGTCCGTGGGGTCGAGCCCCGCGTCGGGCTCTGGGCTGATGGCTCAGAGCCTGGAGCCTGTTTCCGATTCTGTGTCTCCCTCTCTCTCTGTCCCTCCCCCGTTCATGCTCTGTCTCTCTCTGTTGCAAAAATAAATAAATGTTGAAAAAGAAAATTTAAAGAAAAAGAAATGTTACTATTTCATTTGATGATGTTAAATTGTATATTCAACTCTAATATTGGCTTCTTGTTTTTTAATTTTATTTTAATGTTTATTTTTATGAATACACAGAGCATGAGCGGGGGAGGGGCAGAGAGTGAGGGAGACACAGAATCCGAAGCAGGCTCCAGGCTCTGGGCTGTCAAGCACAGAGCCCGACGCGGGGCTCGAACTCACAGACCGCGAGGTCATGACCTGAGCCGAAGTCGGATGCTCAACCGACTGAGCTACCCAGGCGCCCTGAATATTGGCTTATTTCTAAATAAAGAATAAGACTGGCATTCTTTACAGGCTGTAAACTGTGTATTGGAGCTTTCTGAACTTTGTTCGGTTTATGTATTTTAGCTCCATTATCTTTATCATAGAAAACTTTCACGTGTTCCATCTTTCTTCCACTTTTACTTCTCACTTTTTAAGGACCAGTTCTCATATTCTTATTATAAACCATCTAATGAAACATATAAAGCTTCCTCTTAGGTGGAAATCAAGAAATGTGATAAAAAACCTAGCCTCTCCAACTCTGGGCTCTCTTTTGAATTTTCTCTGTTGATTCAAAATTTGCATTGTAAAATGGAGATCAACTACATAAGCATTAGTTCTCACCAATGACCAATTCAATATGATTATGTTAAATTATTCGTTGCTTTTGATATTTTGAACTCCCTTGTGTTAAGGGTCATTATTTAATGGTTTTGTCTGCCATGTAGGACTCCATTCATTGGATGCCCAGTGGACATTAGCTTATTCAAATTTTTAATGTCTAAAGCATAGAATGATAGTGAAATTGTTATTTTAGTGAATATTAAGTTCAAGGCATAGGATTCAAAGAGCCCTTACTCATCTCATGCCATTGTCAATTAAGGAGAGTGAGACTAATGCCCTTCACAGATTTATAAGAGACTAGAAGATATCACCACTTCAACTACCTTAAAATTACTAAATAAATAAGTAGATAAGTAAGTTTAGGTTAAACCAGAAGCTCCATGTGTCATATGTTGATTTCTGTTTCAGAAGGGAAGTTCAGGAGCGCCTAGTGGCTCAGTCTGTTAAGCATCAGACTTTGGCTCAGGTCATGATCTTGTGGTTCACAAGTTCAAGTCCCATGAGTTGGAGCCCCACGTCAGGTGGGCTGTGTGCGGACAGCTCAGAGCCTGGAGCCTGCTTCAGATTCTGTGTCTCCGTCTCTCTCTGCCCCTCCCCTGCTCATGCTCTGTTGCTCTCTCTCTCTCTCTCTCTCAAAAATAAATAAACATTAAAAAAAAGAGAAGTTCAAGTTTCTAAATCTGCTCAGTAGATGAGAGAGTAGGGGGGAAGGACATAGTGTTATTTCCTCTCTTGTTAAAGTTCTTGCTGAATTTGTTTTCTGGATGAGTTCAGTTTAAACCAGCTGAAGTCAATGAGCAGAAATGGAAATGACACTGGTAAGAGGAACTGTACCTTTAGTTTAGAGAAAGAATTTAGAAACAAAAAAAAAAAAAAAAAAGAGAGAAGGAAGTGCCTGCTAGAATTTCATACGGTTCAGAGGAGGATCATGTCTTTTCTGAATGGTGGCTATGCAGTGAGACCAGTGAGCATGATTGAAAATGCCTGCCTGTCTAATGCTCTGAGGCACACTTAATTAACTCCATCTAGGTTCATAATACAATCATCACATTACAAACCCATAGTTTTTTTTTAATGTTTGTTTAATTTTTGAGAGAGAGAGAGACAGTGTAAGCGGGGGAGGGGCAGACAGAGACGGGGAGACACAGAATCCGATTCAGGCTCCAGGCTCTGAGCTGTCAGCACAGGGCCCCATGCGGGGCTCGAACTCACAAGCCGTGAGATCGTGACATGAGCCAAAGTCAGCCGCTTAACTGACTGAGCCACCCAGGCGCCCCTGAATCCATATGTTTTAATGATGGAAGTGTATAGCCTTACTTTGGCTTCCTGCTAACACAAGGAAGATAGGTTAGTCCAATTTATTGCAGAAATTCTAAAGAGCCATTCTAAATTAAACCTGTGCTTGATGTTGACTCTTTTAAATACTCAGCAGCTCCCTAGAAATTGGATATTCAGTGCTGACCCAAGTTTAAGTATTCCTCAACAGTCCATTCTCTATTTGGACATAGAATCTGGTAAAGCAGAATTATTTTGTCTAATATTAACCTGTCTGCTCACTAGGCCGTTTTTTTCTACACAATTTCAACTCTCTAATATGTTAGAAGTTACAAGGATGCAGTATTCATGTTTAACTTAATTTATATGGGAAATTATAAACACTGTCTCATATAGCCTTCAGTAGTCTAGTTTTATAGATGTGGATGATGATGAAAACCATAATCCAGCCCGTCTCTACAAATCTTACGATTAAGCAAACAGACTTCCTAATGATTATACATTGTCTTCAATCATCAAAAAAAAAGTGATTTTCCTAGGATTAAAAAAGGCTGTAATTGTCCTTTAAAGACAATGCCGAACTTATTAAGAATTAGTATTAAGAGCAGGCAGAGGACAGAGGGTCTGTAATTCCATAAATATGCAAACAGTAAATTACTAATTATTTTCTACTTACAGCTGCCAGATTCTGAAACTTTTGGCATTGACCATCTTATTCAATTCTCAGAAAAAAGTACTCACTCAGGAGAGCCTGGGTGGCTCAGCTGGTTAAGTGTCCAACTCTTGATTTCAGCTCAGGTCTTGATCTCAGGGTCATGAGTTCAAGCCCTGCACTGGACTCTGTGCTGGGCATGAAGCCTACCTAAAAAACAAACAAACAGACAAACAAACAAAAGAAAACAAAACAGTCCCTTGGGATGGAGGAGGAAACTATAACATTCATAAATTTTAGTAAAATCAGTAAGAATTTAGTAAATTTAAGAGACTGACTTCGAGAATTCTTTTTCTGAGATTGATTGGCTTGTCCATAATACTACAAAAGACTGGTAACTACTGGACTTATTTGTTTACACTTATGGATATATGTCATAAACAACTTTGATTGAATACTCTTAAAAAGGGGATAATGAGCTTTGTCACTGTAGCACCTACCACCATAATAGCTAAATAAGTTCATGCATAATTAAGGAACGTATAGTGGAAAGAAATTGCCCTGTGATGTATTCAGAAGTTCAAGAATTGAGGACCTATTAAATTTGGATGTGAACAATCAGCCCAAGCTGATTGTTGCATTATGAGACGATTTGTAAAAAGTATTTGGAAAAAGCTATTCATTGGTTCAACTAACATTATGGAAAACCTCTTATATGCAACGAGTCATAAAGCATAATGGGTAGGGGTGTCAGATTGTAGAAGGAACGTGTTTCGTGTCCCTAACGATATATAACATACCACTCCAGTTTGGGGGTGGGGGGTTAAAACAACAACAGTCATTTATTTGTTTACTCTTCTTCAATTTGGGCAGAACTTGGGGACAATTCATCTCTGCTCCATGTGGCATCTCATCCATGCGACTCAACTGGGATTGAAAGATCCACTCCCAATATGGAGTGACTCATACGGACAACAATTTGCTGGCTGTCTTCTGGGTGCTCAGTGGAGTCGTTGGCCAGATTCCCAGTTCTCCTCCATGTTGCCTTTGCAGAAGGCTAGGTTGGGCTTCTAACCACACAGCCGCTGAGTTCTGAAAGGAAGAGGGTAAGTGCCAAGGTGCAAATGCTTATCAAGTCTTGGCTCACTTTATGCTTAATAATATCCTATTGGGGCGCGTCATGGCTCAGTCGGTTAAGCATCCGACTTCAGCTCAGGTCATGATCTCACAGTTTGTGAGTTCGAGTCCCGCATCAGGCTCTCTGCTGACAGCTCAGAGCCTGGAGCCTGCTTCAGATTCTGTGTCTCCTCTCTCTGCTCCTCCCCCGCTCTCGCTCTGTCTCTCTCTCAAAAAATAAACATTAAAAAGAAAAAAAAAAAGTAAATATCCTATTAGCCAATACTAGTCATGTGGCCTAGCCCAGAGTCTTTGTGGGAAAAGACAATGCGGAGGTCTGAATACAGAAAAGGAGCCTGGTTCATTGGAAGCCAAAGTACCAGCCTACCATAGAAGAGTGGCTGGAGAGTTTTAATACCAAGAACATACCCTGTTCTGCTTCAAGGAGCTCACAGAGAAGAAACCTCTTGAGTACTCTTAGTCATGTTTTACTACATATCCCAATGGGTAGACATGGGGGACTATCGTTTACCCAAGACAATTTTTTTTATGGTATTATAGATAGGACAGGTGAAAAATGAGAAAAGCGTGACCATGAGCCTGGTGAATACAAGGTGGTTCCACTAAGATTGAGGCCCAAGGGAGGGCATTTTGCATCACAATGCAAACCCATTTCTTGCTCTCAATTCTGCCATCAAGTCCAGCTAGCGACCTATTTCAACGTTCCAGGCGTGTTTATTGCCATGTTTGTTTGAATAAAGAAGCATTATGGTAACTCATGGTATATCCCTCACCTGGCTAGGTTGCCTGATGTCTCCAACAAGGGGATTGAATTAGGTGATCTCTACAGTTCCTTCTAAGTGTTTTATTATATAAAAACGTAGTAATAATATTGTATCATATTACATCAATAGTGAAAAATGCACTTTTTTTCTGACAAGCACATTCCTTCAACAACCGGGAGTCAGTGAAGTTGACTGAGAGCTAACTGGTGAATCTGGACTTCTCTGAGCACATCTGTGTGCTCCCTAATAGGCTCTGACTCTAGAAACTGCAGCAGCATGTGTTAGGACTGGCCTTCGGCTTTACCACAGCCGGCAATTCTACTGTAAACTAGGTGTCTTCTTTGACCAAGATGTTAATTTCTGCATTACTTATCTTCCAGGCTTGCTAAGAAGATAAGAGAAGTGAAATTACTTAGCTTTGATTAGGGATTGTGGTTTTTTTCTGTCACTCTGACCACACTCTACTAGATTCTGACGACAGTTTTGCATCAGGTTTTGGGGGAAAAAAAGAGAGAGAGAGGAATTCACTCTCAGGGATCTGTTAACCTCTAGAGTACTAGCCCTGCCCACACCGAGTAGGGAGGTCCTGCTTTTTCAACTTCTCCGTTGCTAAATCTGTGACTCTTTGAGTGAAACCTAAGGAACTATACCTGAAGAAGAAAAGCAAGACATTTTTAAGAAGCAGTTTAAAATTTCTCTTGCTGATAATGTGCTTTTTTCCTCCTGGCCTTCTTAGAATCCACGAAGTAGAAGAAGCTTGCCTTTTTTTTTTTTTTTTTTTTTTTTTTTTTTTTTTTTTTTTAGTTTCACTTTCACGATTGCAGCAGGAAATCTAACATGCTTCCCTGGTGAAAACGACTGGATTTGGACTAATGAAAAAAGGGAACAGTCAGCTGTTAGAGTACATGAAGGTATTTCTTTAAAATTCTTACTGGGCTAGAATCTCTCATGCTGGGCAGATCTGGAATGCCCATCGGTTTTAGCATTCTTTGGCCTTTCTTTGATCTGGCCAGAATCAACAAGGAGAATGGGAGAAAAGGGATGATAGAGGTGTGGGAGAAGTGTATCCTAACTCCGAATACACGTAATAGCAAGAATTTATAATTAACATTATAAAACATTTTATGCAGTAATCAATTTCCTTTCCTTTGCGGAGTTCTGTAAAATGTGGAAAAGCACATTAGAAAAGCTATGGAACTCATTTTGCAACCGTCTTTGAAAAAAATCTGATCTTTGTGTTAAAGTTACAGAGCCCTGTGATCTTGAATGAGCTTTCTCCTTTTCTGAGTCTTGTTGGCTGGACAAGAGAGAGGAGCTGGCACTTTATGATAATACGCTTGCAAAGGAGAACACACTTCAGGTGTTCCTTAGCAACACGAAAGTGGCTTTCTTTGACCTCGTAAAGGAAAGTGGCAGAAGGTGAGAAAGTAGAAAGGCGTTTCGGTGGATAGGAAGGTCAGAAATTGGCCCTAGGAAATGCAGGGGAGTCGGATGAAATTCGAGTCAGCCTTGGGCAGTCCTGGTTTCAGGAAGTTGCCTCCTAATTTCACAGTAGATTGGGAGCTGGTGCGTGTGTCTGCATTTAGTTGTATCTGTATACACATTCAGAAAAAAAAATACTGTGAGGTTTACAAACCAAGCCGTAAAAGCCAAACTAAACAGCGGTTAGCTCTAAGTAGCCCGGCTGCCGATTCCGCGCCTTAATCATGCTGCACTATTGTCTCTCACTTGGAAGGAGGCATAGAATTCTGTGCATCCTGAAAGACCTTTGTAAAATTGCTAGGCCCGCTGAGTGCCTGTTTTTCCTCTTTTTAGCTTTCTTGGCTTCTGTCACGTCTCACTCAGTAGCAATTTGTTTTTCACTGGGGTCTCATCCTCTAACTGTATTTCGGTTTGTTTTACTGAAGCAAACTCCAGAGTAACTTTTTCAATATAGGTTGCACAGGCATAAACTTATAGAATCGTGGCATATCTCAAAATAGCTTTCCCCCTTATCTTGAGTTGTTTGGCTGGAAGTGAAATGGTCAGTTCAAAGGTATTTCCCTTGATTATTTTGAAAGCTTATCACTATTGTTTTCTGGTGGCTGATGTTGCTAATGAAAGTTTTCTGTCACTCAGGATCTTTTTCTTTTGAAAGTAATTGATCGTATGTTCTCCTTTGAAGGTTTTTTTTTTTTAATTTTTTCTTAATGTTTATTTATTATTGAGAGACAGAGAAAGAGCGTGAGCAGGGGAGGGGCAGAGAGAGGGGAAGACACAGAATCTGAAGCAGGCTCCAGGCTCCGAGGTGTTAGCACAGAGCCAGACCTGGGGCTCGAACCCACAGACCGGGAGACCATGACCTGAGCTGAAGTCGGACGCCTAACCAACTGAGCCACCCAGGCACCCCTCCTTTGAAGGTTTTAAGATTGTTTTTCTTGTTTCTGAAGTTGTCTAAGATTCTCTCTGTGGATTTTCCTTTTTCACTCTTCCTGCCTATCATTTGGTGAGCCTTTTTCCATGTGACAAATGTATTTTCAGATCTGGGAATGTCTTTCAGTCCTTCGGGGATCTTCTTCGTAAAGGGATTAGTCTTTTCAGTAATTCTGATGTCTATCTACAGCCCTTCCAGAAGAGATCAATGTCACCCAGACAAAGAGAGAGTATACTGCAGGGACTGTATGCGTGTGTGTTGGTAAATATAGGTAGAAGTGCTTATGGTACAGGGAAGGAGGTTTGGGAGAACCCCAGAGATGTGGGGTATGGGGAGTTAGTCCCTGATTTCCAGAATGTATCGTTCCCAACCCCACATTCTTCATGTACCAGAGCAATTTGGTAAGGGGCCGGCCTGGGCTGCAATATTCCTCGTAGCCTATAAATATAAAAATTGTGTGTAGCTGTAACAATAGTGTATTAGAAAGTGCCAGTATTATAAAGGCCACGACATAATTAATAGAAGCTGATTTTTTTCTGTTTCTGAGGACTAGATTAAAATAAAAATAAAACCACTATTTTTAAAAGCCTATCAGAACAATTATAAATACGTTAGTTCTGTTTTCCTGCAGTTAATCATCTAAAATGATTTTATTCTCTAAGACTTATCTGGAATTCTTCTTGTGACATGACTTTTAGATCCCATGGAAAACCTAAATTATTTGAATAGCTTTTTTTGTTGATCCGTCTCCATACGTTGAAGATGTATTTGGGTTTTTTTTTAAATATCTGAAAAGGAAACTGGGTAAATGACCACACCAGAGAATACCACATTAGGTACGTGTCCTACCGAAATAAAGTTGTGGCTGTTTATGGAGATAAAGGAGGTTTTCTTGGCTGAATAACTGCCCATGGGAAGCTATCCGTTCAACATCTATTTATTCAGTATTTGCTATGTTCCTGTCATTTTTCTAGACACAGCAAAGCAGTACAGAGTAAAAACAACTATGTCCTCTACTATTATAGCCTTACATTCTAGTCAGGTGGAATAATTAATTAAAAAATAAGTAAAATTATTTCAGATAATTCCCATCAACCACGGCATGGAAAAAGCAATCTAGGAAAAGAATATCAAATGGGAGGATTTACACTTCTGACTTCAAGGTTTGCAATAAAACCTTACAATAATCGAAACAATGTGATGTTGGCATAAGAATCAACAAATATGCAGCGTCAGAGAGTAGAGAGCCCAGATATAGACCACGCTTAAACCTGCCCACACTTATTTGGTTTTTAAGAAAGGTGCCGAAGCAAGCCAGTGGGAAAAGGGAAGTATTTAAAAAAAAAAAAAGCCTGACAAACTGGATGTGCAGCTGAAAAAAAAATGAACCTAGACTCTTCCTTCCCATCAGACACAAAAGTTTATTAAAGAGCGATCAGAGACCCTTACCTGACGCCTAAAACCATTCATCTTTAAAAATAATAATAATGACTCGGGAGGAAGCAAATTTTCTCAGACAGGACTCACAAAGCAGTCATTAAAAAACTGATAAATTAGGCTTTATCATAACTATCAAGATATCATTCACTAAGAAAATGAGCAGGTGACCCACAAAATGGGAGAAAACATTTACAAAATATAAATCTGACAATGGGTTGATATCTATGTGCATAAAAAGGTCCTATAATGCAGTAATAAATAAGAAACAACCTAATTAAAAAATGAGTGAAATCTTTGAGTATACGAGGGAAGATATACAAATGGACAATAAGCACCTATAAAATTGTTAAACATCAGTCAGTCAGGAGATGCAAATTAAAACCATAATGAGAAATTACTACACACTCACCAGAATGACTGAAAAATAAGAGAACGGTACCAGTTGTTGGTAAAGGTGTTGGTGGGAGTATAAAATGGTACAGACTTTGCTAAAAGATCTGACAGTTTCTTTTAAATACCCAATAATTCCAATCATAGGTAATTACCTCAAGGAAATCAAGTATATATGTCCATAAAAACATGTCCAGAGATGTTCCTGGTAACTTCATTCGACTATAGCGAAAAACTGCACACAATCCATGTGCCTAATAACATGGGCATGGACAAAATATGATATATTCATACAGTGGCATCTCATTCGGTGAAAACAAAAATTTACAAAACAAAACTCCCACCACGTGCAACATGGATGAACTTCAAAAATACCATCTGAGTAAAAGAAGCGTTGTTTAAGTAAAGACTGACTATGATCCCATCGATAGGAGGCTATAAATCATACAACATCACCGTAGAAAACAGTCAGAGCTGTGATGGACTCTGGGAGGTGAGGATTGCCATCAATTGGGAAAGGGAGGGGATTCTCTTTAGGGTTTGGGTTGCACAGGCATATACGTGTGTCAGAAATCGGAGAATGTGCACTAAAGATTTGTGCATTTCATCGTATGCAAATTTTATATCAGAAGAAAAACTATTAACAAATCCTGAGTTGAAGGCAGCAATACATACTCTTTAGAGGGAGAGGTGCTGATGTCGAAGTGAACTGATGATGGGTAGATGGGTAGATATATGGTAATACAAGAGTGGCCACTAAAATTCTGTGAATTGTGCTCTTGTTTAGGATTTTTCATTAGAAATGCTGGAAGAACTTAACTGTGAGACAGCCATGTTCTTTATGAATGGAAGTTAGCAAATGCTGCTATAGGGCAAGATGCAGATCTCCTATGGAGTAAAAAAAATAAATAAAAGACATAAAATGATACATAATGCACAATTCCACTAACATGCAATACAAAAGCAGGTCAACTGAATCTTTTTTGTGTATGAAATCGTGAAGTGCTTGTCTTTGGGAAGGAGGAGGTGGTGGCTGGGCGGGAGCATGAGGGAGATTTCTGAGGGGCTCATAGTGCTGTGTTTCCTGAGCAGAGGGGTGATCGGAGTGGTGAATGCACTGACGTGTGAAAATTCAACAAGCTGTACATTCACGAGTTGTGTACTCTTCTGTATGCATTTAAAATATAATTGCTAAAATTAAAAAAAAGTATATATAATACAAATCCTGATGCAAAAAGCTGAGCTTCTATCTGGAAGTATAGACTAAAGAGATAAAAAGGTGGAATATAAATTTAAATACAAAGATGACCACATACAAGGACCCATGTCTACCGAAAAGTGGTTCCAAAGGAGAGAACACAGGGAAAGGAGAAGTGGCAATGACCCAAGTAATAATAGAAAAAAGAAATCTGAAAACGTAGACATGAGTCTTCAGATTGAAAATGGCTTAGAGTGTACAGGTACATTTTAGAGGCAGGATTTAGCATGAAATGTACCTATGAAATTTTCCATTACCAAGAAGAAAGAAAAGATACTTCCAAAAAGAAAAAGAGGAGTAAGATAAAAGTGCCTTTCATAGAAAGGAAAGGGAACCATATGGGCATGATTTCTTTTTAGGAACAATGCATACTAGAGGACAGTGAGTAATGCCTTCATGATTCTTCATTAAAAGTATTTTGAACCTCAAATAGCCTACATGTCAAAATCATATGACAAAAGAACAAAAACAGATGTTCAAGAACTTGAATGATAACCCCTGATAAATATTCTGGGGAAAGAGGGGGAAGAGCCACTCAAGGAGAGACTCTAGTCAGAACAAGAATATTTCAAGAAAGAAGATACTGAAATCCGTAAGATAGTGGCATTAACCCAGGAACATGGTGGAATGATTCTACAGTGATAACCAAAGAGCAGGTGTTCGACATATGCCTCCAAACCGGCCATTTAACCAAGAGTATGATTTAGTATATGTGCTGCCGAAGCGAGCACAACCAAGAGTATGATTAAGAAGCTAAATGATCTTAGTATTATAGAGATGAAATCACATATAGTTCTTCTTTCAACAAGAATAAAATGGTGGAAATTATAAACTTCAAGAAAGTAACAATCCAAATAAACAGCAACTCTACGAAGCATAATTCTGAAGAACTGATTTAGTAGACGGTAGAAGATTTCATGTTGCCTCAAAGATTGTTCTGCACTCACCTCATTGTGCTCAACTGCATCCATGTTTTATTCATCAGCAATTTTAGTTCCTTAAAAACTCTATTTAGGCAAAGATTCCATAAATGAAAATCTTACTGCCTTTCACCTCTATGTCTACCGCTGTGATTGTTACTAAAGTATTCTCAAATCACCCATTTAAAATATCAAACATGATTACATTTCATTTATAAGACTTACAAAAGTTTTAGATAAAAAATCAAAATATTTTATGCAGTGTTTCCTAAGTAATTTTGATACAGCATTTAAAATATTTTTATTAAAACTGTTAAGTTATTTTTTTTGTTTCAAGTTTTTATTTGAATTCTGGTTAGTTAATAGATAGTATAATATTAGTTTCAGTAGTAGAATTTAGTGATTCCTCCCTTACATATCACACCCAGTGCTCATCACAAGTGCTGTCCTTAATACCCACTGATTTAGCCCACCTCCCCACCTACCTCCCCTCCAGCAACCCTTAGTTTATTCTCTACAGTTAAGAGTCACTCTTATGGTTTGCTCCCCTCCCTCTTTTTTTTTCTTTCCCCTATGTTCATCTTTTTATTTCTTAAATTCCATATATGAGTGAAGTCATATGGTATTTATCTTTCTCTGACTGACTTATTTCACTTAGCATGATACAATTTAGCTCCATCCATGTCATTGCAAATTGCAAGATTTTGTTCTTTTTGATGGCTGAGTAATATTCCATTGTGTGTGTATGTATCTGTATGTATGTGTGTGTGTGTGTGTGTGTGTGTGTGTGTGTGTGTATACACACACACACACATATACACACACAAAAATATATCACTTCTTTATCCATTCATCAGTTGATGGACACTTTCCATACTTCGGTTTTGTTGATAATGCTGCTATAGACATCGAGGTGTATGTGCCCCTTCAAATCAGTATTTTTGTATTCTTTGGGTAAATAACCTAGTAGTGCAATTGCTGGGTCATAGATAGTTCTATTTTTTACTTTTTGAGGAACCTGCATACTGTTTTCCAGAGTGGCTGCACCAGTTTGCATTCCTACCAACAATGTAAGTGGGTTCCCCTTTCTCCACATCCTCACCAACACCTGTTGTTCCCTGTGTTGTTAATTTTAGCCATTCTGACAGGTGTGAGGTGGTATCTCATCCTGGTTTTGATTTGCATTTCCCTATGGATGAGTGATGTTGAACATCTTTCCATATGTCTGTTAGCCATCTGGCTGTCTTCTTTGGAAAAGTGTCTGTTCATGTTTTCTGCCCATTTCTTAACTAGATGATTTGTTTTTTTGATGTTGAGTTTGATAAGTTCTTTATAGATTTTGGATACTAACCCTTTATAAGATATGTAATTTCTAAATATCTTCTCCCATTCTGAATGTTGCCTTTTCATTTTGTTGATGGTTTCCTTTACTTTGAAGATTTTTATCTTGACGAAGTCCCAATAATTCATGCTTGCTTTTCTTTCCCTTGCCTCAGAAGGTGTGTCTAGTAGGAGATTGCCCCAGCCAGTGTCAGATAGGTTGATGCCTGTGTTCTCCTTTAGGATTTTGTTGATTTCCTATTTCATCCATTTTGAATTTATTTTTGTGTATGATATACGAAAGTGGTCCAGTTTCATTCCTCTGCCTGTTTCTGTCCAGTTTTCCCAACACTGTTTCTTGAAGAGAACTGTCTTTTTCCCATTGGATATTCTTTCCCGCTTTGTTGAAGATTAATTGGCCATATAGCTGTGGGCCCATTTCTGGGTTTTCTGTTCTGTTCCATTGACCAATGTGTCTGTTTTTGTGATAGTACCAATACTATCTTGATGACTACAGCTTTGTAATATAGCTTGAAGTCTGGAATTGTGATGCCTCCAGCTTCGCTTTTCTTTTCAAGATTGTTTTGTCTATTCAGTATCTTTTGTGGTTCCATACAAATTTTAGGATTTTTTATTCCAGCTCTGTGAAAAATGTGGGTGGTATTTTGATAGGGATTAAATGTATAGTTTGCCTTGGGTAGTAGAGAGATTTTAACAATATTTGTTCTTCTAATCCATGAGCATGGAATGTTTACCGTTTCTTTGGGTAACCTTCGATTTCTTTCATCAGTTTTTTATAGTTCACAGAATACAGATCTTTTACCTCTTTGGTTAGGTTTATTCCTAGGTATCTTGTTATTTTGGGTGCAATTGTAAATGGGATTTATTCCTTCCATTTCTCTTTCTGCTGCTTCATTATTGGCGTATAGAAATGCAACAGATTTCTGTACATTGATTTTGTAACCTACAACTTAACTGAATTTGTGTATCAGTTCAAGCAATTTTTTTGATGGAATCTTTCTGGTTTTCTACATAGAGAACCATGTTGTCTGCAAATAGTGAAAATTCGACCTCTTCCTTGCCAATTTGGATGCCTTTTCTTTCTTTTTGTTGTCTGATTTCTGAGGCTAGGACTTCCAGTACTATATTCGATAACAGTGGTGAGAGTGGATATCCCTGTCTTATTCCTGACTATAGAGGAAAAGTTCTGTTTTTTCCCCATTGAGGATTATATTAGCTGTGGGATTCTCATATATGGACTGTGTGATGTTGCGGTATAATCACTCTATCCCTACTTTGTTGAAGGTTTTTACCAAGAATGGACACTATACTTTGTCTAATGCTTTTTCTGTATCGATTGAAATGACCATATGGTTTTTATTGTTTCTTTTATTAATGTGGTGTAGAACATTGACTGATTTGCAAATATTGAGCCACTTTTGCAGCCCAGGAATAAATCTCACTTGATTGTGGTGAATGATTCTTTTAATAGACTGTTGGATTCGATTTGCTCGTGTTTTGTTGAGAATTTTTGCATCCATGTTCATCAGGGGTATGGCCTGTATTTCTCCTCTTTACTGGGGTCTTTGTCTGGTTTTGGAATCAAGATAATGCTGGCCTTGTAGAATGAGTTTGGAAGTTTTCCTTCCATTTCTATTTTTTAGAACAGTTTGAGAAGAATAGGTATTAACTCTTCTTTAAATGTTTGGTGTAATTCCCTTGAGAGGCCATCTGGCCCTGGACTTTTGTTAGGAGATTTTTTTTACTACTGATACAAATTCTTTGCTAGTTGTCAGTCTTTTCAAATTTTCCATTTCTTCCTGTTTCAGCTTTGGTGGTTTATATGTTTCTAGGAATTTATCCTTTTCTTCCAGATTGCCTAATTTGTTGGCATTCAGCTTTACATAATATCCTCTTATGATTGTTCGTATTTCTTTGGGTGTTAGTTCTGATCTCCCCTCACCCATTCATGATTTTACTTATTTGAATGCTTTCTCTTTTCTTTTTGAGAAGCTTGGCTAGGGATGGGTTTATCAGTTTTATTAATTCGTTCACAGAACCAGGCTCCAGTTTTCATTGATCTGTTGTATTGTTTTTTAGTTTCTGTATCATTTATTTCTGCTCTGATTTTTATTATTTCCCTTCTTCACTGGCTTTAGGCTTTGTTTGTTGTTCTTTTTCTAGCTTCTTCATGTATAAGGTTAGGTTGTGTGTTTGAGAGCTTTCTGGCCTCTTGAGGTAGTCCTATATTGCATATACTTCCCTGTTAGGACAATTTTTGCTGCATCCCAAAGGTTTTGGACCATTGTGTTTTCATTTTCCTTTGTTTCCATGTTTTTTTAAAAAAATTTCTTCTTTAGTTTCCCGGTTAACTGTGCATTCTTTTTTTAAAAATTTTTTTAGGGGTGCCTGGGTGGCGCAGTCGGTTAAGCGTCCGACTTCAGCCAGGTCACGATCTCACGGTCCGTGAGTTCGAGCCCCGCGTCAGGCTCTGGGCTGATGGCTCGGAGCCTGGAGCCTGTTTCCGATTCTGTGTCTCCCTCTCTCTCTGCCCCTCCCCCGTTCATGCTCTGTCTCTCTCTGTCCCAAAAATAAATAAAAAACGTTGAAAAAAAAAATTTTTTTTTAAATTTTTTTAAATGTTTGTTTATTTTTGAGACAGAGAGCATGAGTAGGGAGGGGAAGAGAGAGAGGGAGATACAGAATCCAAAGCAAGCTCCAGGCTCTGAGCTGTCAGAAGAGCCCAATGCGAAGCTTGAACTCACAAACTGTGAGATCATGACCTGAGTTGAAGTCAGACACATAACCAACTGAGCCACCCAGGTGCCCCTCTCATTCATTCTTTAATAGAATGTTCTTTAACATCCAAGTATTTGTGGTCTTTCCAAATTTTTTCCTGTGGTTGACTTCAAGTTTTGAAGTGTATGGTCAGAAAATATGCATGGTATAACTTCAGTCATTTTGTATTTGTTGAGGTCTTGTTTGTGACCCAGGATGTGATCTATTCTGGAGAACGTCCCATGTGTACTTATAAAGAAGATGTATTCTGCTGCTTTAGGATGAAATGCTCTGAATTTATCTGTTAAATCCATGTGGTCCAATGCGTCATTCAAAGCCATTGTTTCCTTCTTGTTTTTTTTTTTTTTAGATGATCTATTAATGTAAGTGGGGTGTTAAAGTCCCCTACTATTATTATATTATTATCAATGGGTTTCTTTATGTTTGCTATTAATTGATTTAATATTTTGTTTCTTCCAATTTGGGAGCATAAATATTTACAACCGTTAGATCTTCTTGTTAGATAATCCCTTTATTTATTTATTTATTTTTTCAGGCCGGTGACGAGATGCCTATTTTTATTTATTTATTTTTATATATATAATTTATTGTCACATTGGTTTCCATACAACACCCAGTGCTCATCCCAACAGGTGTGCTCCTCAATGCCCATCACCCACTTTCCCTCACCCCCATCCCCCATCAACCCTCAGTTTGTTCTCAGTATTTAAGAGGCTCTTATGGTTTGCCTCCTTCCCTCTCTGTAACTCCCCCTCCCCCATTTTCTCTGCCCCGTGGTCTTCTGTTAAGTTTCTCAGGATCCACACATAAGTGAAAACATACGGTATCTTTCTCTGCCTGACTTATTTCACTTAGCATAATAGTCTCCAGTTCCATCCATGTTGCTGCAAATGCCAGATTTCATTCTTTCTCATTGCCAAGTAGTATTCCATTGGATATATAAACCACATCTTTATCCATTCGTCAGTTGATGGACATTTAGGCCCTTTCCATAATTTGGCTCTTGTTGAAAGTGCTGCTTTAAACATTGGGGTACATGTGACCCTATGTATCAGCACTCCTGTATCCCTTGGGTAAATTCCTAGCAGTGCTATTGCTGGGTCATAGGGGTAGATCTATTTGTAATTTTTTGAGGAAACTCCACACTTTCTTCCAGAGAGGGTGCATGAGTTTGCATTCCCACCAACAGTGCAAGAGGGTTCCCGTTTCTCCACATCCTCACCAGCATCTATAGTCTCCTGATTTGTTCATTTTGGCCACTCTGACTGGCGTGAGGTGATATCTGAGTGTGGTTTTGATTTGTATTTCCCTGATGAGGAGTGACGTTGAGCATCTTTTCATGTGCCTGTTGGCCATCTGGATGTCTTCTTTAGAAAAGTATCTATTCATGTCTTCTACCCATTTCTTCACTGGATTATCTGTTTTTTGGATAGTCCCCTTTATTATGATATAGTGCCTTTCTTCCTCTCTTGTTACAGTCTTTTATTTAAAAATCTAGTTTGTCTGATACGAGTATGGCTACTTCAGCGTTCTTTTGACATTCATTAGCATGATAGATGGTTTTCCATCCCCTTACTTTCATCCTGTGTCTTTAGGTCTAAAATGAGTCCCTTGTAGGTAGCATGTAGATGGGTCTTGTTTTTGTTTTTGTTTTTTTAATCCATTCTGATACCCTATGTATTTTGATTGGAGCATTTAGTCCATTTACATTCAGAGTGATTATTGATAGATATGAATTTAGTGCCATTGTATTACCTGTTAAGTCATTGTTTCTGGAGATTTTCTTTGTTCGTTTCTAGCCTTTGTTGCTTTTGGTGTTCTTTTCCCACTCAAAGAGTCCCCAGTAATATTTCTTGCAGGGTTAGTTTCATGGTCATGAACTTCTTTAGTTTGTGTTTGTCTGTGAAGCTCTTTATCTCCCCTCCCATTCTGAATGACAGCATTGCTGGATAAAGTTTCAAGGCTGCATGTTGTCCCAGTCAGCACATTGAATATATCCTGCCACTCCCTTCTGGCCTGCCAGGTTTCTGTGGATAAGTCTGCTGCTAACCTTATTTGCCTTCCCTTGTAAGTTAGGGACATCTTTTCCCGGGCTGCTTTTAGTATTTTTTTTCCTCATCTATGTATTTTGCAAATTTTACTATGATCTGTCCTTGTGTTGGCCTGGTTTTGTTGATTTTGATGGGAGTTTTCTTTGTCTCCTGGGTTTGGATGTCTGTTTCCATCCACAGATTAAGGAAGTTTTCATCTATAATTTGCTCAAATAAACTTTGTATCCCCTTTTCCCTCTCTTCTCCTGGGACTCCTATGATATGAATGTTATTATGTTTTATGGAGTTGCTGAGTTCCCTAAGTTTACATTTGTGATCCAATATTTTTATTTCCCTCTTCTTTTCAGCTTTATTATTTTCCATAATTTTGTCTTCTGTATCACCATTCATTCCTCGCCTTCTTCCATTATTGTGGTCATTACATCTAGTCAGTTTCACCTCTTGGTTATAGCAGTTTTTATTTTGGCCTGACCAGTTTTTTAGATTCTTTATCTCTGCAGTAAGAGACTTCCTGGTGTCCATTATGCTTTTCTCAAGGCCAGCTAGTATCCTTTTTATTGTTGTTTTAAATTCTGGATCCGGCATATTACTTGTATCTCTTTTAATTAGATCCCTGGC
This sequence comes from Herpailurus yagouaroundi, assembly GCF_014898765.1. Taxonomy (NCBI): domain Eukaryota; kingdom Metazoa; phylum Chordata; class Mammalia; order Carnivora; family Felidae; genus Herpailurus; species Herpailurus yagouaroundi. Next base: position 16,583,829 of record NW_024412412.1, read on the forward strand.
TGTGACCTTTTCTTGTTCTTTCTTTTGGGATGAATTCATCCATCTTGGCATTTTTTTTCTAGGTCTCTTCTTCTGTGTTAGGAAAGCTGGATATGTTTCATGTTCCTGAGAGTAATGGCTTCATTAAGAAGAGGTCATATAGTGCTCAAGACCTAGAACTTCAGGAAGTGTTTCTGGGGTTTGCTGTGTGCACTCTGATGCTCTGTTTTGACTGCTCTTACCCTCAGGTCAGCCCTCTGCAGAGTTTCTCCTTGCCTGCAGTGGGAAGTGTGTGGACCTTAGCCAGAGTGTGGCTTGTTTTAACTAGGTGTGCTCTTGTCTGCCTGTTAAAAGAGGTCTGATCCTATTTCCACTGGAGCTGAAGCTTTGCTGCACTCTATGGTCAGTAGACTTGGTACATGCGAGGGTTTGTGCTGGCCTTCTGGGGTAGGGGCCTGCTGCTCTGGTTCTTAGTCACATTTGCCCAGGTAAAGATGTACCTGAAGAACACAGGGGTTGGGACTTGGTGTAAGTGGCTCAGGCCTCCGCTGTCAGCACTGTTCTGCTCCCTGAAGTCAATGTGTGCTGATGGGCAGGGGAAAAATTGGTGCCAACCCTCCCCCTTGTCCCTGAGAAGGGGAGTTTGTGTCTGCTGCTGTCCATGAAGCCCTCACAGAAGAGCTAACAATCTCCCTTTGTGTGTCCCAAGCATACCTCAGGTCCCTGCCTTCACTCTGTCTGTGTCTGGCCTGTGTGCCCACCCAGCCAGTGGGTTTTACCTCAGGCAGGCCGGCTGAGTTTCAAAACTCCAAACTTCAGGGACCCAGTGTAATGCAGACTCATGCTGGTGCTCTGGGGGAGAGTTCCACCTTCACATTGGGGCTGGTGCTGGTTTGTCCCAGAAGGGCAGCTGTACCAACACCCAGGAGCTTAGAGTTTAAGAGTAAAGTGCTGCAAAAAGCTGGCATCCAGGTCAGCTGCCCTCAGGTGAACTGTCTCTGTTCCTTTGCTAAGGAACAGGGCAGCACAATGGTGCCCACTGGCTCTTTTGTCCCCTAAGAGGCAATGCCGCCTCTCCCAAATGCACCCCAAGAAGGGGTAAATATCTCTCCCAGTGTGTCCCAAGGAATCCTCAGATAGTGATGTCCACTCCCGGCTCTCTGCCTACCACAGAGCATCATTGCACCCACTAGGCTCCACACCTGCCATGGCACTGACTTCTAAAAGTCCAGGCTTTGAGCTCTGCTGGTTGTAAAAACTCACAGCAATCAGCCCCACTCAGTTTGTCAGTCAACGGTTTCGGGAAAGTGTTTTTCTTGTGTGATCCCCTGTGCGCTCTCACTCTCTCTCTCTGTCCTCTCTGTTTGTGATCAGGGCTCCCTCCCTTCCATAGCACCTATGATCCTTTTCTTCCCCAAAGCACATATCACCTTCCTACCTACCGCGATGTCGCCTCTTGTCTCTCTCTCTAGTTGTGCAATTTATTCTCTCACCCTTATTTTGATTTCTTGGGTGTTGAGAATGATTTGATGTTTATCCAGGTATGTTCAAGGAATGCGGCAAGCATAGGGGCCTCCTACCACTCCACCATCTTCTCCCCTAAAACCCCATTAAAACTTTTAAAGGCCTTTCTATTTTGTGAATGGTATGTTAGCAAATGCTTAAATTTGTTAACTTTGATTCTTTAGACCAACTAGTAGGGTAAAGTGATCCATGGATGCCTCATAACCCAGGACTTTCTTTCTATTCTGAACATGAAATTGAAGGGGCCCCTGGTGGTTCAGTTGGTTAAGTGTCCGACCCTTGATTTTGGCTCGGTTCACGATCTCACAGTTTGTGAAATTGAGCCCCGCATCAGGTTCCATGCTGACAGTGCAGAACCTGCTTGGGATTTTCTCTCTCTCCCTCTCTGTCTGCCCTTCCTGCACCTGCATGCATTCTCTCTCTCTCTCTCTCTCTCTCTGCCTTAAAATAAATAAATAAACATTTAAAAATAAAGAAATAAATAAAATGAAATTGAAAACCAGAACAGGTTTAGAGGAATTGAGCCTCCTCAAATGAAGATCAGTTGTAGTTGTTCAGGGAAGATACTAGTTGATTCCCAGCCTGTGAGAACAGCCCTAGAGTCTGCACTGTGGCTCTCCATCTAACCCAAGGCTAGGTTAATAAGGAGCTTCTCACATCCTTCTAGCCACCATGAATTTCCTTGAATTTCAATGATTTTGCACGCTTGGCCCCCTCTTCTTGTTAATAGTTAGCTGTGATTGTCTCATGATATAATTGGCTTCTGTCTTGTATAGATTTTCCTTATGAAGTAAAATTTTTACAAAGTAGAGAATAGTTGCAATTATCTACTTATAAATCGTGGATTATTTTACTGATTAATAATAATAGTAATAACAAACGCTGGTGTGTGCCAACTACTGTAAGGCTTATCTCATTTCATCGTTGTAACAACCTATGGAAGAGCGACTTCAATTATCCAGACTTACAAGATGAGGGAATGAAGTCCTAAAAAAATGAGTTAACTTGCCGGAGGCTATCAAGCAGAAAACAGGAACACAACTCAGCAGTGTAATTCCAGGTTTTTTTTTTTCTCCTTATCACTATGTTTCTCTACGTTGTCTTGATTCTGCAGTGAATGCTTATTTCTATAATCGTAAAATTGCAAATGATATTTATTGGCTTTAGATTTTCTGAATTTATGTGGACCAAGTATGTTGGACTCGCCATAGTTTTAGGATAAAAATGCTAACATTTTATATCTTTACAGTGTCAAGCCAGGGCTGTAGTTGGCAGTTTTAGGAAACGTAAATATGGAAGAAATGGGTAGAACATTCAGGGGTGCACATTTCCTCTATCACATCCCAAGGATCAAGAGAGGACGTCTCAAGTTGTCTGATCAATAAGACAGAGTTTTAGCTATAGTCATAAAACTTATAAATAGAACAATAGATTAAATAAATTAAAAGTGACTAAAGAAGAATTGTGAGGACACTGATCGAATAGTGTAAGTTTCGTATCTTTACGGTGGGAAGAAACTACTCACTGTATTGACGAAACAGAAGCATAAGCGCAAACGTGTTATTTGAGTTTGTGGAGGTGACCGTGAACATTAGAAATAGAAACTGTCAGGAGGTTACCTTGAAACACTGAAGATGGGGCGGAGGTGAAGAGTGAGGAGGGAGTTTGTGTGTTCCATTTTTTACTTTTCTGTGCTACTTGAATTATTTCTGTTGGAGGTACAACTTGTATAATACATACTTGTGTATCATACCAGTTGTGAATAAAAAGATCACGCATAGTCCCATTTGGTTATCTATCTTACAAGGAATATACCAATGCCTATGAAAACCTGTGTCATTAATGTTGTCTGCTACTTTGTTATGTTTCTTTTAGAGGAGGGAATCATGAGCCAGAGTTCGCCTTATATCTGTTCCTTTTTGGGGCTGTTGCCCTTTTGGATACTGTGTACATCCTCTACCAACAAATGTGTTGTTAGGCACGAAGCAGCTGACTGCAGTCATCTGAAGTTGACACAAGTGCCCGATGACCTCCCAGCAAACATAACGGTGTTGAATCTCACCCATAACCAGCTCGGAAGATTACCACCTGACAACTTTACAAGATATAGCCAACTTACTACCTTGGATGGAGGATTTAACTCCATCTCAAAACTGGAGCCAGAATTGTGCCAAAAACTCCCCTTGTTGGAAATTTTGAACCTCGAACACAATGAACTATCTCACCTTTCAGAGCGAACTTTTATCTTCTGCGTGAATTTGATGGAACTCCATCTAAGGTCCAATTCAATCCAGAAAATTGAAAACGATCCCTTCCAAAACCTGAAGGTAGGATGGAAATGTTCACCTCCATATAAGAAATTAAAAATATGTTGCCTCGTGTTAAGTTTTCAAGTCACTCATGAATCTTGAGATTTCGTATCTAAGTATCAAGGTCAAGAATGAAAAATCTGATCTACCCAAATGGGAAGAGGGGCAGCTCTATGTACAAATGTGGCCATTTAAGATTGGAAATCTTTTCAAAAGAGAAAATAGCATCTTACTTCACTTTCAGTCTTAAGTTTAAAGAACTCTGCCTCTCTTGCTCCCTCCCATTAAAAATACAACTCAGATACAAGAGGTAGAGATCAGAGAAGAATCTGGTCTGTCATAACCCGAGAAGAATAAGAATATCTCATTAGGAACACAGCAAATAAACTCTCAATGCTGCTGATAGTACCTGAAGTAATGAAAACAACAACAACAACAACAACAACAACAACAACAACAACACACGTCCAAATTCAGACTTAAATAAAGTTAACAAATTGACACATGATAAAGCAAATTGTCCAACTAAAAATTACCTACTCTTGATTTAGAAATCTCTTCATATTATTGCTTTACTAATGGCCATCCTTTTTTCCCCCTGAATACTTTCCTTGAATTTTAAATCTGTGAAAATGTATGCGAGTGTCTCTAAATCTGAGACACTTATTAGGTACTTTTCTTGAACCAAAGCCATTTTTTTAAACTCTTTGTTTTCTTCCTCACATGGACCTATACAAAATTTGGCATTCCTTGACCTCATATGCCAAGAGTAATGTACAAACAAGTAAGCTTAGAAACATTTGTAAAGTGACTTGCTTGCTAGTGATTTGAAATTCTCTTATGCCTCTTTAGATTCTGCAGTGGACAAAAAATGGCTTTGGACACAAAGGCCTCAAAATCTGGTTAGAATAATCTTTGGCAAAATGTTCTTTCACGTTTAAAACATAAATAAAAGTCTTACTCTCTTGAATACGCATCATCTAAGATTTTACCCCAATATATATCAGCTTTTCCTTACCTTTTACCTGAGTGGAAATTTACCTGTTAAAAATAGCACAAGGTGGGGGCGCCTGGGTGGCGTAGTCGGTTAAGCGGCCGACTTCAGCCAGGTCACGATCTCGCGGTCCATGAGTTCGAGCCCCGCGTCAGGCTCTGGGCTGATGGCTCAGAGCCTGGAGCCTGTTTCCGATTCTGTGTCTCCCTCTCTCTCTGCCCCTCCCCCGTTCAAGCTCTGTCTCTCTCTGTCCCAAAAAAAAATAAATAAACGTTAAAAAAAAAATTAAAAAAAAATTAAAAATAAAAAATAAAAAAATAAAAAAATAGCACAAGGTGGTTAAAATGTCCCACAGCACTAACAAAACAAAAATGAATATTCTATACTCGCCATGATGTAAAATTAACATCCCTATCAATCTTTCTCAAAGTAAAAATCTTTTTTAGGAATTCATGGACTTTTAAAGAAAATATTTCTTCATTTTTTTTGTTTCATTTCTTTTTTATTTTAATGTTTATTTACTTATTTATATTTTTTAATTATTTTTTAAATATGAAATTTATTGTCAAATTGGTTTCCATACAACACCCAGTGCTCATCCCAACAGGTGCCCTCCTCAATACCCATCACCCACCCTCCCCTCCCTCCCACGACCTATCAACCCTCAGTTTGTTCTCGGTTTTTAAGAGTCTCTTATGTTTTGGCTCCCTCCCTCTCTAACCTTTTTTTTTCCCCCTCCCCCATGGTCTTCTGGTAAGTTTCTCAGGATCCACATAAGAGTGAAAACATATGGTTTCTGTCTTTCTCTGTATGACTTATTTCACTTAGCATATTTTTGTTTCATTTCAAGGCTGATGCATGACATTATATGTTTAGTAAGCCACATGAACATTCCTTACATCATAAGGAAATGCTTATTATAAATAATTAAGTAAATAAATGTTTATTATGAATCTTCCTTCTATCATGAATAAATATGCATAAATCCCTTTATTTTGGTAAGAGAAATAAAATCATTCTTTTTAAAAAATGACTCTTGGGCGCCTGAGTGGCTCAGTCGGTTGGGCGTCCGACTTCGGCTCACGTCACGATCTCATGGTTCGTGGGTTTGGGCCCCACGTCAGGCTCTGTGTTGACAGCTCGGAGCCTGGAGCCCGCTTTGGATTCTATGTCTCCCTCTCTATCTCTGCCCGTCCCCGCTCATACCCTGTCTCTGTCTCTCTAAAATAAATAAGCATTAAAAAAATTTTTTTAAATCCTGAAGTGAGAAACAAACCCTTGTAACAATGTTATTTTTGATCACCACGAAAATTTTTCATTACCTCTACTGTCAGTTGTCTATAGAATAATAGAGAGGTGACATTTTTGCTGTAATTTCTAAGATTCAGGTACATTTAAAGGAACTATTTTTGGTGGCAAGACTCTAACTTGTATGCATCTTTTTTCTCTCTCAGAATTTAATCAAATTAGATCTATCTCATAATGGTTTGTCATCTACCAAATTAGGAAGTCAGCTCCAACTGGAAAATCTCCAAGAGCTCCTGTTATCAAATAATAAAATTAACATCCTGAGACGTGAAGAACTGGATTTCCTTGGCAATTCTTCTTTGAAGAAATTAGAATTGTCATCAAATCCAGTTAAAGAGGTAAGAAGTCGGGTAAAATGATTTCGTGTTCTACCTTTAAGTGTGGGCAATCCCCAACTGTGTCACAGGGGTAAGAATCTAAAGCTCCCTAGAGAAAGGGGTAATAATGTTTGCCATGCTTTCCAGAAGTCCTTCACACTTACTGCTTGGGGCCATTGATGTCCTCCTCGCAAAAAGAAACACTGGTAGCAATTGGGGGCTGGAGCTCCGCTGTCTAACAGAAGTGGGTTAAAATCCGTGTTCCAGTTTTAGGAACCTTGGGGAGCCTACATAACCTTTCTGGGTCTTAGCTTCCTCACTTGTAAAGTGGGAATACTATCTATCGCACAAAATCGCTGGAAGAATTAAAACAGCATGATAGTTAAGAGCACAGGCTGTAGAGTTGGGCAAGCTGGCTCCCCTTCTGGGCTTTCTCTCCTAATACTTGTGTAATCAGGCAAATTATTCAAGTTCTTTGCGCTCCAGTTCCCCAGGTGTAAAGTTAGTATAATAATAACACTACTTCATAGGCTGTATGGTAAAGAATTTAGCACCGTATCTCACGTAAGTGCTCCATAAATGGTAACTAGCATTAGATTATTATGAAAATCTTCTGATAATGGAATATACCTCTTATAATGGAGTATACCTAATTAACCTTCTCTTTAGATGCATGATATTCATTTCAGTAACTACTTTCATATACAGGTATGTTTGTATTTTATTCCTTTACAGGCTGAGAATAAGAATATTGGAAATCGTAAACTAAGTCAGATTTTTAAAAGCTGTATCAACTTACAGACATAAAAATAGACTGTATATTTGTCCTGAGATGATAAAATATAAACAAGCAAACATTTTATGTAATATTCATGCTAATTATTGAACAGCATTTTTTTTGTTGTTGTTTAGAACATTTATTGTAGAAATCTTACAAAATATGCAAGTAATGACGGGGGAGATAAAAATCATCCAAAAACCCATAGTCCAGAGACAACCAATGTTGGGTATTTTTATCTCTAGCTTTTCTCCAAGTGATAATAAGAAAAAGCAACAGCCACTGAAATTCAGAGCACAAATTCAAAAGACACCGTATGTTGGACACTATGATAAGTTTATATATATGCATATATATTTATAATTTATTGTATATATTCATAAATTTAAATTTATTATTTATTATAATTTATTTATAATATCTATATATTTATATACATATAAATATATATTTATTAAATACATATATTTACATAGTCCTGTAACCAACTTATTCTTTTTTGAAAGTTTATTTATTTATTCGAGAGAGAGAGAGCAGGGGAGAGAGAGAAAGAATCCCAAGTAAGCTCCACACTGTCAGCAAAGAGCTGGATGTGGGGCTCAATCTCACGAATCACGAGATCATGACCTGAGCCGAAATCAGGAGTCGGACACTTGACCGACTGAGCCAAGCAGGCGTCCCGTCACCAACTGATTCGTATCACCATTTTACCCAAGGGTAAATTGAGATGAAGCAGGGTTGAGGAACTTGTCCAAGGTCTCACATGTGACAGTTTGGTGACAGAACTGGGTCTCTGGCAGTGTTAGATCGGAGCCCATGCTCTTAACAGCTGTGCTGTATTGCCTCCCATAGGCAACAGTGTATCCTCCCATTAAAAAGTCATCTCACGTCATGAGCATTCTCCGTGTCATTGAGAATTATTCAAAAACTCAATTTTGATTACTGCAACATGTTATCATGGAAGTTCACCCTAATGAACTGAACAATTTCCTGCTCTGTAGTCCAATTCACTTTACTTACAACCAAATTTGCCTTATCGTCCATTAGCCCTAACAGCTCACAAATGACACAGTAGGAATCAGAGCCTCTTTGCTCTCCTGGTGTTTAACCACCCAGGACTGGCTCCGACCCTCTCGGGATTCCTTCTCTCCTTGCCTTCTGTCCTCTTGTTCTGGGGCAGAATCCCACAGCAGACCAGGCTTCTGGTGAGGGAGTGGGGGCAGAGCAGAAGGGAGCTGGAGGCACTGACACGCAATAACATCAGGAGAAAACCCGGGCTGGACAGACAAAGAGGAAGGCTGGAACTCAGAGCTGCAGAAGGGAAAGTGCGCGTCGCAGTTGCATAATAAAATCCACCCATTCATTCCCCACGTGTTCACTGAGAACAGTGGTCAGCGAGACAGAAACAGCATCTGCCCCAGTGGTGACCTTACAAAGAGTTTGTTAATTACAGTCATACTCAGTGTGATCAAGTAAAAATACTAGGGACCTCACCTAGACTGGGAGGTCAGGGAGGGCCCCCTGGAAAGGAGGCCATTGAATGCTGGGCAGAAGGTAAGCAGCGGCCAGGAAAGGTGGGGGACTGCCCCAGGAGGTGGGTGTCGCAGGCACAGAGTAAGGAGCTGTGCAGTAGAGGGATGGAGAGTAAACCCAGAGAAGATGGTGAAGGGGGAAGGGGGTGGAGTAAAGAATTGTGTTTAAGCTTCTCTAGAGTCATGCGGACCCCACTGTGTTTTGGTTATTAACCTCTTTTTTCTCCCCCCACCTTTAGTTCTCTCCAGGGTGTTTTCATGCAATTGGAAAATTATTTGGCCTCTCTCTGAACAATGCTCAACTGAACCCCAACCTCACAGAGCAGCTTTGTTTAGAACTGTCGAACACAAGCATTCAGAATCTATCCCTGAGCAACACCCAGCTGTACAGAACGAGCAATATGACTTTCGTTGGGCTCAAGCACACAAATCTCACCGTGCTCGATCTTTCCCACAACAACTTAAATGTGATTGATAATGGTTCCTTCGTTTGGCTTCCACGTCTAGAATATTTCTTCCTGGGGTATAATAATATAGAACACTTATTTTCTCACTCCTTGTATGGGCTTCTCAGTGTGAGATACTTGGATTTGAGACGATCTTTCACCAAACAAAGCACTGCCCTTACCTCGCGTCCCAAGATCGATGATTTTTCCTTTCAGTGGCTAAAATGTTTGGAGTATCTTAACATGGGAGACAACAACTTCCCAGGTATAAAAAGCCATATGTTCACGGGACTGATAAAGCTGAAACACTTGAGTCTATCCGACTCCTTCACAAGCTTGCGAACTTTAACAAATGAAACATTTTTGTCACTTGCTCAGTCTCCTTTGGTCACGCTCAACCTAACCAAAAACAAAATCTCAAAAATAGAGAGTGGCGCTTTTTCTTGTCTGGGCCACCTTCAGGTACTCGACCTTGGCATTAATGAAATTGGGCAAGAGCTCACAGGCCAAGAATGGAGAGGTCTAGGAAATATCATTGAAATCTACCTTTCCTACAACAAATACCTACAACTGACTCCTGGGTCTTTTGCCCTGGTTCCAAGCCTCCAACGCCTGATGCTCCGCAGAGTGGCCCTGAGAAATGTGGACACTTCTCCTTCACCATTTCATTCTCTTCGCAACTTGGTCATTCTGGATCTAAGCAACAACAATATAGCCAACATAAATGAGAAACTGTTGGAGGGTCTTGAGAAACTAGAAATTCTGGAATTGCAGCACAACAACTTAGCACGGCTATGGAAACGTGCGAACCCTAGTGGTCCTGTTTATTTTCTAAAGGGTCTTTCTCACCTCCACATTCTTAACTTAGAGTCTAATGGCTTTGATGAGATCCCAGCAGAGGTATTCAAGGGCTTATCTGAATTAAAGAGCATTGATTTAGGATTGAATAATTTAAACATATTTCCGCTATCTGTCTTTGATGATCAGGCATCTCTAAAGTCACTGAACCTTCAGAAGAATCTCATAACGTCAGTTGAGAAGGATGTTTTTGGGCCAGCCTTCAGGAACCTGAGTAATTTAGATATGAGCTTTAACCCATTTGATTGTACCTGTGAAAGTATTGCCTGGTTTGTTAATTGGATTAATAGTACCCATACCAACATCTCTGACCTGTCAAGCCATTACCTCTGTAATACTCCACCTCAATATCATGGTTTCCCGGTGATGCTTTTTGATATATCAGCCTGCAAAGACAGTGCCCCCTTTGAACTCTTTTTCATAATAAATACCAGTGTCCTTTTGATTTTTATCTTTACCGTATTGCTCATCCATTTCGAAGGCTGGAGGATATCTTTTTATTGGAATGTTTCAGTGCATCGAGTTCTTGGTTTCAAAGAAATAGACAGACAGCCAGAGCAGTTTGAATATGCAGCATATATAATTCATGCCTATAAAGATAGGGATTGGGTCTGGGAGAACTTCTCTCCGATGGAAGAAAAAGATCAAACTCTCAGATTTTGTCTCGAAGAAAGGGACTTTGAGGCAGGTGTCCTTGAACTTGAATCAATTGTTAATAGCATCAAAAGGAGCAGAAAAACTGTTTTCGTTATAACACAGCATCTATTAAAAGATCCATTGTGTAAAAGGTAGGTGAACATTGTGAAATTTTAAGTGTGTACTTGTTTTTTTCACTTGAGCTTTCAAATATTACTTACATTATCATTGACAACTCAAAGAATTTTAAAAATAAAAAAAATAACTTGATTATTAGTGACAGATAAAAACAAGTTTAGGGGGGATGTTAGCGCTTTTGGCTGTTCTAAACCGTATGCTGATATATGTAACTTATTTTAATAATTATTTTTTTTTTACTAGATTCAAGGTGCACCAGGCAGTTCAGCAAGCTGTGGAACAAAATCTGGATTCCATTATATTGATCTTTCTTGAGGATATTCCAGATTATAAACTGAACCATGCACTCTGTTTGCGACGAGGGATGTTTAAATCTCACTGCATCTTGAACTGGCCAGTTCAGAAAGAACGGGTAAATGCCTTTCATCATAAATTGCAAGTAGCCCTTGGATCCAGAAATTCAATACATTAAATTTATTTAAAGACTAAGTTAACAAAGGCGTGACTTTCCCCCACTTAAAGAGTTTCATAGTAAATTTAGGTTTTATTTGAAAATAATATATATCTGTTTATTCAGACTTAGAGAGGTTTCTGATAATTATATTTGGAGTTTTTTTGGATGCACTCATAGGAAAATAAGAGATCATTGTTTTAGTGGGTACAATGCTATTTCGACTGTAAAAGAGTAAAATATATATCCTAATTTTTAAAAGCTTCATCACAGGATTTTTTTTTTTCAGTTAGAAAGCTTTTATTTTAGTGGTGCCCACTTCAGTGTTGATTTTGTTAAGTGTTAAATTCCATTTGAACCTACAGACGCATGGTCAGGAAACGTTTGTAATTCATTTTCATTACATAGTTAAAATACATATTTTAATAAGTCCTTATATTTCCCTGATACGTGGGTTTCTGCTGTAGGTGTTAGAAGAAACAATTCTCTTACTTAAAAGTATTACAGGAAACAAAAAAAGTATTATAGAAAGGCTCGCTTCCTGAAGGTTAATTAGTAGATTAGCTTTGTGGTTGTAAAATATTGTTTTCTCTTGGCCACAGACTCAGGAGATGGTCCTGGTCGGATCATTTGGTCCTACTGGGACTCTTTGACTCCTGATCTTGAAAATTATGGTGTTGAACAAAATCTTTAATAATCCTATATAATTAGCGATGATGACCATGGTATAATACATTCACGTGAAACGTATCATCATGTCATAAAATAGTGTGCTGTGTATACATTAGTCCTTCTCTAGAAAGACTATTATTTAAAATTTTATTTTTGCTTTTACAATGGAAAGAATCTAATTATTGAAAATAGACACGAATAGCGTTTTAAAACATTTATAGTTCTGGTATTCAAATAAAGAGAGTGTTGATATCATAAAGCTGGGTTAATTTCTATATTAGAAGCACTGGTTTGGTAAATTTAGGGAGAATTTGAGCTGTCACAGTTTGGAACTTTGATTAAAATAGTATTGTATCCTCGGGGCTAAGTCCACAGAATCCTGGAAAAAGTGATACTCCCTGTACTGCCGGGTCTGAGTCTACAGTCTCTTGACAATGTGAATGTGTGGAGGACTCATTTTCACTTCCGTGTTACACAGCATCCTTGCACACGAGACGCTCGTTCGATAGCGTTTTTGCTAAGGCGTGCTTTCCGCCTGTGAAATAATCTCGTTTTCTTTTGGCATTGTAAAATAAAAATAAAAGAAAGAAAGAAAAGACAGATTAAATTAAACTTTTATGATGGCAAAATAAAACCCACAGCCACAGTTTTTCCTGACGTGCTTTGTATGTTATTTATGCCTCGATAGTCCCAATGTTAGTCCAATATTTCTAAGTAATGGATATTCCATTGGTCTACAAAAAGCAGGGCAGGAAGTAATTTTGCTTTTATCCCCTTATTTGCTTATAAGATAGTTGATCAAATGGCCACAATTTAAATTGAGTTCAAGTGTAATCTTTTAAAGTTGCTTAATATTTAAGAAGACACACAAGGGATGACCCTTGAACTGAATGCAAGTAAAGCTAATCAACGGTGTAAGCCTTGACTTGTATTTGGCCTACACAGGAAGAAACATCCTGAACCTTCGGCAAGCTGTCCTTTATAATTGTTCTCTGGAGGAGTCCTTATCCCTGGGGTTCAAAACAAGGGAAGTGCAGAAAAGGATATTTGTCTGACCTGTTTAACTTCCACAAGTGAAGTGACGTGTTTGAAAGCTCTCGGGGTACCATCATGTTATCTGTTCACTCCATCTCCTTCTTGCTGTTTTTCAAAACAAATTCCAGCTGAATCAACATTGAGTTTAAAACAAATCCGGGTGTTTAGATTTTACCTAAAAATGACACCTTTTTGATTGTAATAAGAAGTGAATACTCTCACCTTGTTAGTGAGGAGGAGGGATTTTGAATGTCATTTATTTAACAAGCTCTTAATTATTCAGATGTCTACCTTAGGTGATTTGTAAAGGGGACTCCACAGTGAGTGATGGTCACGATGTGTAAATCAAGAGTTTACAAAATATTTCTTGAAATCTCGAGAGGCAGAAAGCAGACTAGTGGTGGTCTGGACCTGGGGATGGGAAGGGGGAGTAAATAAAGGTTGTGTAAGAGATCTTTCCGGGGTGAGGAGAATGTTCTAAAAATGGATGGTGTCAATGATTGTACAACCATGTAAGTTTTTACTAAGAATCATTGAATCATATACTTAAAGCAGGTGAATTTTATAGTAGGTAAATTATATATCAATAAAGCTGTTAGAAAAAGAGTACTCATGGAGCAACCACGTGAACCTAGCCCTGTGCCAAACATGATGGGGCACACAGGATGTGAGCTACATTGTAGAAAATGGCGCAAGAAGAGTTCGGGTAGGAAGGGGCTATCAAAGATGGACCTGAACAAAAGGCTCCATGGAAGATCAGACCTTTCAAAGATGGGTAGGATTTTGTTGAGTGAGGAGCAAGATGGTGGAATGAACAGTAAGATGAAAGGGAGGGAGGCATGATCTTGGTGTTGGGAGGTCACAGGATGCTGCTGAGGATGGAACCATGGTACAGAGAACGTGGCAGAGGAATTGAGACTTAAGGAGTCAGGTGTCTTGAGATTGTAACTTGATGGGTTTCAAATGGCAACACCAGAAGTTATGATAAAATTCTCACATTCAGGTTCTTTATCCATTTTGAGTTTATTTTTGTGTGTGGTGTAAGAAAGTGGTCTAGTTTCATTCTTCTGCATGTTGCTGTCCAGTTCGCCCAGCACCATTTGCTAAAGAGACTGTCTTTTTTTCCGTTGGATACTCTGTCCTGCTTTGTCAACATTACTTGGCCATACATTTGTGGGTCCACTTTTGGGTTCTCTATTCTATTTCATTGGTCTATGTGTCTGTTTTTGTGCCAATATCATACCGTCTTGATGATTACAGCTTTGTAGTAGAGGCTAAAGTCTGGGATTGTGATGCCTCCTGCTTTGGTCTTCTTCTTCAATATTACTTTGGCTATTCGGGGTCTTTTGTAGTTCCATACAAATTTTAGGATTGCTTGTTCTAGCTTCGAGAAGAATGCTGATGCGATTCTGATTGGGATTGCATTGAATGTGTAGAGATATCTTTGGGTAGTACTGACATTTAACAATACTTATTCTTCCAATCCATGAGCATGGAATGCTTTTCCATTTCTTTGTGTCTTCTTCAATTTCCTTCATAAGTTTTCTATAGTTTTCAGCATACAGATCTTTTACATCTTTGGTTAGGTTTATTCCTAGGTATTTGATGGTTCTTGGTTATATTAGCCATTTGTAACTCCTGCAATCCCTTAACCTGACTCCATCTTTCTGTCCAAGGGAGAAACTGGTTCTGTCACGTGACTTCCTCCCCACCCATTTAGCAAACTATTTTGTATACGTTGGGCAGGAGTCATGGGAATTTTCAGTGGCAGAACTTTCCTGGTTCTGTGTGAGAATGTCTGGTAGCCAGTTTTGAATTCTTAGCTCTCTTGTATCTTAAGTCAGTTCCCCAGGAAATAAATTCCCGCATGGAAATGTCTGCGCAGCAGAATTCGGGGAGTGCTCTGATTTATAAGGGAGTGAAGTCACCTGGATTGGGAAGAGAGCTCACAGTGACCTGTGCTGCAATTGCAGCAGAAGCCTTAGCAGACCCCACAGGGAATGGCCTTACAGAGTTGATGCCAAAAAGCAGTTGGACCACTCTACCCTCATCTCAACCAATCAGCATTGGCTACAGGCAGTCCCAGGGAGGAAGCTGTGCCCTTGAACAAAAAGCTTTGCCTAAAAGCAATTCCAAAGGAGGAGATCAGTTGTGAAGTATGAGGAGTGAACAATCTGGAGGAATAGGTAGGTGCCTGGGTCCTGAAGGCGAGATCTCAGCATCCACTACACTTTCTGAGGTATTTAAGAATTAAAATAGATGTAGTTTACTTGGTTTCTTTAGGCACTTCTGCAAGCTTCCAACCATTTCATGTTTTAAAAAATAAAGTCTCTTCCAGACATCCTGGAAGACAAATAGTTTTATAGGAAGCCAACATTTAAAAAAATAAAATAAAAATGCTTTCACAGTGTCAATGTCTTCCAGTCAAAGGCCACCAGAAACACACCTGCGGTTGAACAAGTTGGGTTTATTTCTCATTGAAGTGAAGAAGCATACACACCATGGAGATCTAGGGGCGTCTCAGTAAAAAGGTGCCTGAATGAACCTGTTCCATAGGTTTGGACATTCCTTGGGTGATTTGGGGGAGGGCCTAAGGAAGCAGAGTTTCCTTCTAGATTTTATGCTGTTACAAAGGGGGAAATTGTGTGACTGGTTATCTCAATAAAGCTTACCTATAGAGAGAGAAGAGACTAGAACCAGGAGAAGGTTATAATTGATAAAGCAAAGAAATAGCCCAGAGAGGAGTGTTTGTGGTATTAGGAGGGTGTTGCAGTGACCTTATTTTTTTTTGTCTGTGCTTATACAGAATTACGAAGTGGTCATCCTGGGTCTCATTTTATAGCGTCAGCGTAGCCTTGTCTGAGGTTGATACTCTGTGAGGTTGCTTGTGTCCGGCCAGAGAATAACATGGCCCAGCTGTGAGTGCCGGACTGGCTTCTGGGTTGTCAGGGGCTGCGTTTTGTTTGGCACAGAAGCTTTAACACAGCCTTTTGGCTGTTACCAAAAGCATTTACCTTTTTGGCTTCTTGCAGAGATATCTTTTCATCTTAGCGAGCACTTGGTTGTAAGTGCCAGAAACTCAAAGTTCTTTAGGCAAAAAGGGAAAATGTTTGTGGTCTATACTCAAACTGGGAAAAGGGCCGGAATATCACTAGCTGTCGAAGGGAACTAGAGCCTAGAGCTCAAACGCCACCACACCTCACACCTGCTCCTCTCTCTGTGTTCGTTAGTAACTGGGTTTGCACTTCTAGAAGTTGGGGTAACCAGGATCTCTTAGGCTCCCATTTCACATCGGCAATCCCAGTTTTTAAAACCTGGGGGAAGGCCTCTGACTGGCCTTATTTGGGGTATACATCCGTTTTTGTGGCCATGACGGTGGGGTCCTGTGGTTGGAAGCGCCCACCAGAACCATGTGGATAGACCCATGTGCTGTTTCCCAAAGATGGGAGCTGGATAAGCCAAGCAGTTCATGCCCACCGTATGAGACTTGTGGAACTGGCCCATTGAACAAGCTGGATTCAGTAAGGTGCAAACAGGAAACTGTGTTATTCTATCTTCCTCTCAAAGCTCTTTTTAAGAAAATTCTGCCATTTGCACGAAACCTCAGGCTTGTCATAGAGCTTTTCAGACACTCTTAGATAGTACAGAGGGTTGTCCAACCTCACCGTCACCGCTTGTGATGGTCCAGTAGTGATAACCAAAACCCAAACTCTTGCCCAATATGAGTTCTCTACTTCCCCTGCTGGTGTCTGTCTTCTGGAAGACCCCACTGATGAGGGTGAAGGCGTTGGCTTCTTGTCTCTCTCCTCACTCTACCTGCTCATCCACTGGCTGGCTGGGCACCTCTAGAATCTCAGGAGTTCCGAACACAGTTGAAAGAAGGGACATCAAGGACAGATGTCACAGATATGGGGTATGATCTGGCCTCTGGGCCTTCGAAGCATAATGCTTGGTTGCTGGCTCTTTTTTTTTTTTTTTTTTTTTTTTTTTTTCTTTCCATGGGATGCTTTTGTCACTTCAGAGACCCAGAACCTTCCGTTGCAGCCCAGCTCACATGCTAGGCATGGCTGTGGTCAGCCTCTCCCAACACAAATTCTTCTGGTGACTCCCTGGCATCCAGTAAAATGAATTCAAAGCTTTCCAGCACCCTGTCTCTACCCAGTCTTTCAAACTTGTCTCCACTATTGCTGTTTACATCTAAGGTATTAACTGGTGTTCCTCACCAGTCTGACAAGATAATATCCCATAAAAGGGCCCCTGCCAAATAAATGTGGGAAGCACTATACATACTGTGTCCTCCTTTCAGAAATATGCAATGCGTCTCGGGATTTTACCAAGCTAAGATGTCCTGCTTTACAGAAAGGTATTTAACTTTTTATTATCGAGGCAGTCCCTAAGCCAATTTGATTACAGAACCCTTCTTATCACTTACCTTGTTAAAATCCTGCTGAATGCATGCTCTGCATAACACAGTTTTGCAAATCTAACAGTAAATGTTCGACTGAAGTTGTGGCAGTGGACATAGAAAGGAAAGAGATACATTTGATTTCATGGAAATATATTTTTACCACCCAGAAATTTTGTTAAATTTCTGAGACAGCAGACAAAAGAGAACCAGGATGCTGTAAAATTCCCTCTAACCACCTCCAGTTCTGCAATAACTATTCCAAAACATGCTGCTACTCCTTTAACAATGGCGTAGGGAATTCCAAGTCCCCACTTAAAACCTTAGTTTACAGGGGCGCCTGGGTGGCGCAGTCGGTTAAGCGTCCGACTTCAGCCAGGTCACGATCTCACGGTCCGGGAGTTCGAGCCCCGCGTCAGGCTCTGGGCTGATGGCTCGGAGCCTGGAGCCTGTTTCCGATTCTGTGCCTCCCTCTCTCTCTGCCCCTCCCCTGTTCATGCTCTGTCTCTGTCTGTCCCATAAATAAATAAAAAAACGTTGGAAAAAAAAATTAAAAAAAAAGAACAAACCTTAGTTTACATTCTAAGTGTGTGTATGTGTGTGTGTGTGTGTGTGTGTGGCATTGCTTTTTCTTCTCTTGCTTCACCGCCAACACATAGTAAATAGTCACAAAATATTTATGGATTGAATGATTAAAGAATTAAGTGAATGAATAGGCCCTGAAGTCTAGCCACCCGGAACTGCCTACAGTCTCGCCCACATGCGTGGCCCTTTCACATTTCCATCTGCATGTGACTGTGGGTCTGCTTTCCCCGCTGTCCTACAGCCTTTTCTTAGCTAAACCATGCAGTTTCAGGGGTTAGCTCAGGCATCAGCTTCTCCTATAAGGAGACCTCACCCTTGGCCTAACTTGACCTAATCTTGAAACTTACAGCCTTCCTAAACACACCCCCTTCTTAGGATGAGTTAGTTGACTTTTACCCTGTGCCAGGCACTCTTGGATGGGAAAAGCTTGATCTCAAGTGAGCTCGCCCTTCCTCAGAGAAACCCTGTTACCTAAGCAGTGGTAAGAAACAGAGGGTCCCTCTAGACTTCTCTGACAACAGTCCAACTTCCTGGCTTGGCTACTTGGTGATTCTGCAGACTTCTGATGTAACCTCTCTCCAGTGAATCGTCTGGTATTTTCTGGCCTTAGAGTGTGTGTGTTCCCAATACCAAACCTAGCTCAGGACAGTGTGAAATAAGCAGAACTGCCCCCCACTCCCACCCCGAATCCCACACTCATGAGGGAGCACCTGGTGATTTCTGAACACAAAGGCAGAGTCGTGAAGGGGGAGAAAGTATCTAAGGGGTGGTATAGGGGTTTGGTTTAGGAAACTGGCCCTCCCATTCATCCTGGCACAGTATGTTTTAACATTGTGCCTTTGAACAAATTCCAGGGGGGGCCCTTGGGACCACCTCCAACTTTAAGGACAGATTTACCAGTTACACAGGATGTCCTCCATCATCCTTCCCTCTGTCTTATTTCTCTTATGATCTTTCTTTCTTCTCTTTTCTCCTTGAGTTATACCCAGGGTGGAGGCATGCAGAGCAGAAAAACACAAATAATATTAATTAAAAAACAAAAAAACCTCTTAGGAAAATGCAATTGTACCCTTAACTGATCCTTTTAGGACCATATTCTATTGCAGAGCAACTAAGTTGCTCGGGCAGTGTTAGTCTTGAGCTGGTAAACACCAGAATACATTCTTCTGGGCAGAAAGGTAGGGGTAAGGGTCATATAACCCCCAAAAGTTTCTAGAACCCAATTACGATGTGTGGTGGTGGTGTTCTACATCACCAAGCAATTCTCCAACACCAGTGGGGGTGTCTTACAATTTAACTCAGCTTTCACACTGTCCACCAGGAGATAGAGTCAGATCCTACAGTTTAAGGGCTCAGTCCTGCAAGACTGTTTCCCCCACACCTCTTCTGCAGATGGCAGTCACCAGTCTGGGGTGTCCCTGGTGCTTCTGACAGACCAGCTATAGATCAGAGGTTCCTAAGAAACCCTTCTGGGGTTTGACCCCTTACTGAGTACCAAGGGATGTACTGTGACCGCGAAGCGTGATAACCCTTATTCCCCCTTTGCCGATGATTAGTTGAGGGATGGACTTTTAGCCCAGTTTTAGCCAATGAGACTCAAGCGGTCAGCTTGAGAAGCTTCTGGAAAGTAGTTTGCTCCTTAATGAGAGGGAGAATGAAAGAGTGAGCTGTACCTTTTGGGCTCGAATGTGGTTATTTGAGGGAAAGATGATTGGCGCTAAAGGTGCCATCTTGGGACCATCAGGAACAAGCAAGTGAGCAAAAAAGAAAAGAGATCGGCCATCTCTGATGACATTGGTAATTTATGGCACCATTCTCAGAACCAACTTACTGTGGGCTTCTTGCTCTGTGAGTGCTTGAGCCACTGTTGGTGAGGGCTTTCTCTGTTGCCTGCAGCTGAAAAGGGAACTGAGCTCGTTGGTCTATCCTCTGCTCTTTCCACTATGCTATATATGCTCCCATACCTAGCAGAGTTAGTCCCGGTCTGTTAATAATCTCTGTGATCGAAAGCTGCTTCTTCATCAGTGGAAAGTTGTTCTTGTTCTACTATGATAATAATAAAATTAACATCTACTGAGAGCTTACCCTGTGTGACGCTCTGTTTCAGTTACCAAGCATGTGTGAATTAATATAACCCTCGGAAAGTGCCATTATTTCAGATAGGAACCATTTCATCCCTGGATTATAGTTGAGGAAACTAAGGGACAGAAAGAAGCCTGGGTGTTGATGGATGGCAAAGACCATATGAGCCTAGAGAATCCTGTTCCAGAGTCTGCTGCTCAGTACTGTCTCCGTTGTGGTGCTTTGTAATTATTTGTTGAATCAACAAATGTCTTTTGCTATTAAGAAGCTTTAAATTTGGGGCGCCTGGGTGGCGCAGTCAGTTAAGCGTCCGACTTCAGCCAGGTCACAATCTCGCGGTCCGTGAGTTTGAGCCCCGCGTCAGGCTCTGGGCTGATGGCTCAGAGCCTGGAGCCTGTTTCCGATTCTGTGTCTCCCTCTCTCTCTGCCCCTCCCCCGTTCATGCTCTGTCTCTCTCTGTCCCAAAAATAAAAATAAAAAAAAAAGTTGAAAATAAAATAAAATAAAATTAAATTAAATTTAAAAAAAAGCTTTAAATTTTTTTATAATCAAATCTGTATTTTTCTTTACAGATTCTGGCCTTGGTGTTATGCTAAGTGAGGCAGTTTAAATTCTTTCAAAAAAAATTTTTTACATGTTTATTTATTTATTTTGAGAGAGAGAAAGAGAGGGAGGGGCAGAGAGAGAGGGAGAGAGAGAGAATCCCAAGCAGGCTCCGAGCTGTCACTACAGAGCCCAGTGCAGGGCTCAAACTCATGAACCATGAAATCATGACCTGAGCCGAAATCAAGAGCTTAAACGACTGAGCCACCCAGGTGCCCCATGGCAGTTTAAATTCTTAAACAGATTAATTACTCAGTGTTATTTGCTTTAACCTTCAGGTTTCCAAAACATAACATTTCTTCATAGCAGCATGGTCATAACTTCCTAATGTTTTTTTCAGTGATGCAGACGGGCATTGTTATACACACCAGAAAACCACTGCGTCTAATTCTTAATTAGCCAATATAATCAGAAGAGTTTTAGCACGTAGAACACTGCTTTCACATCAAGTCTGCCTAAAAATCACCACTGCCATAGTTGGAAGCAATAATTTACTGCATTTCTTTTCATTATGGCGCTTGAGCTCCATCCGTATGGTACCTCACCTGGGGCTCATGTTATGAGAATGGTAATTAACAGAGAGGCCTGGTAGCATCTAACATCTGTCTGAAGGACTGCTGATGGATGAACAATGGGTGTAAAAGACCCAGCGTCTTCCTGAGAATCGTTTACCATGTTTGCAATTATAGGCCGTTTTCAAAGGACTTCAAACAAAAGGATCACTGTTCATTCATAGTGCCTTCCTCACACGGCTGGGTGGCCAGAATATTCTATCCCCTACTTTAACTGACACTCCCCGCCCCATCCTTTCTGTGATTCCTGTCATTCTCCTAGTAGATTTGAGAAAGTCATGATTTGCATCTGTGACCAGATTTATCGAGCGAGCACCCCACCGAAGATGCTCATAAACATATCAGAAAGATACTGCGATCGTGAAGTACCCCACTAATTACTTAATACTCAAATAGCTTATTAGTTTCTTAGGGATGCCATAACAAAGTGCCCCAAACTGGGTGGCTTAAAACGACAGAAATTTATTCTGTCATTGTTCTGGAAACTAGAGGTTGACATTAGATGGGCAGGGCCATGCCCTCTCTGAGACCTATGTAGGGAAGAATCTTCCTCGCCTCTTCCCAGCTTCTGGTGGTGGCTGTCCGTCCTTCACATTCTTTGGCTCAGCAGCTCCATCACCCCAGTCTCTGCCTCTGTCAGCACATGACGTGTCTCCTGTGTGTTTGTGTTCAAATTTCTTCTTGAGAGTATGGCAGCCATATTGAATCAGGGCCCATCCTGACAACCTCCTCTTAACTTGATTACATCTGTAAAGGCCCTATTTCCAAATAAGGCCACTTTCACACAAACTGAGGGTTAGGACTTTGTTGGACTGGATTCAACCGAGACAGATAGGATGCATGTAAACGCACCTTAGACGCAGAATACTTTCAAGCCAGGTTCTGGAAGAGGATGAGCTTTTGTGCAGTCTTATTAACGGTATCTACATACTTAAAGAAAAGCATGTTCATGGAAAGGAAGTGGTTAGTAATGGAAGCATAGAAACATCTAAAGTTAGAGAGCTGAGACAGGTGGGTGAATGTCCCACTGTTTATATTAAGGTTGCTCCTCCAAGAGGGAGAAAAGTGTTGTCTCTAATGGTTTCTGCCCCCATGTGTAATATATATATATATATATATATATATATATATATATATATATATATCATGTATGAATTACTACCTTCTCTTTGGTTCTGTGCCCACTTAATGATCTTTCCACTTAATTTGGTCTTAACAGGAATTCTTCTTGTCGAGACAGAGCAGAGGACAAATCTGCAGTTGTGTAATTATTAGTTAACACGGTGGAACTCGGGCTTGTGCACCAGTATTTTCTGAGTCAGTCAGTGGGCTCCATCCTAAGAGGCTGGTCAGCTGTGAAGGTCCTGGGCTAATCAGATTTCCGAGTCCGAGGAGTCAGGAACTCTGAGATGTGGCCTCAGGCAAGTACTGTGCCCCAGGAACTGGGTGGCTTGAATCAGGCTTCGCTCAGCAGTGGCTGTCCTTTGCTGCCTGTCCCTTCAAGTTATAGTACATATGTTCAGCCTCAATCAGATGATTAGCAGCTTAAACACTGAGAGTGCATGCTCTAGAAATAATCTCTACCTGCACTGAAGATTTAATTGTTCTGTGAACCAGACTCAAGATCCTTATGAAATAAACAAACAAAATCTTTTTATTTATCTTCCAAAAAAAAATTTTACATTTATTTATGTGAGAGCGAGAGAGAAAATCCCAAGCAGGCTCCAAACTGTCATCACAGAGCCCAGCTTGGGACTCGAACTCACAAACTGAGATCATGACCTGAGCTGACACCAAGAGTCAGACGCTTGACCGACTGAGCCACCCAGGTGCCCCAACAGACAGCAAATCTTTAGGACACAGATTTACGACCTTGAATGAGAGCTGAATGAAAACAGCAGCCGTTCAATGTTCTGATGGGCCTCCCACACCTCTGAGGCCACCTGATGAGTTGCTACAAAAGAACAATGAGAGTAGGAGAGATGTTGATGGTCCCAAACCATGATACGTCTGCTGTCCTTGCATGATGACACAGGAGGTGCAGTTTGCTTGGTTTGACCCTGAGACCTCTGCCTCTAGTTTCCACTAGGTGTGTCTGCTACTTTCCCCTCTTTCCTTCATTCTTCATCATGTGCTGGTGCTGTTCATGCTGACAACTGCATGCGCTTCCCTCTCCCAACACGCAAGGCCCTTTATATTCTGACCCATATCTGCCTTGTCTCTTACTTCTCTCAGGCACATATGTGTTATTCTTGCCTTGAGCTCCTGCTGACTACAGTGCCTGCCTTGTTTTCTGGGACACTCACCTTACACTTAGCATGTGATGTGAAGCTGATCATTCCACATTGTGGGAAGAGAACACCTTTCTTTTTTTTTTTTTTTTTAACCTCTCCGTGCCTACCACAATCTTGAGTTAGGAAAGGGGCTGGCGTATGTATGCCCAGGGTAGTTGGATGCAGAAAAGGGCTCATGACAGGATGTGAATATCGTAAGGAGAAGACTGGCTGGCTGTCTTCAAGACGATGAAAAGCTTGCATTACTATAGAAATGTTCCATGGTTCAGAATCCAGTTTGTGGATTCTTGCGAAAGACTCGTGTATAGAGTCACGAATATCAGCTAACGTATTCACTACCAGACTTACTCATCTCTTTTTGCCACCTCTAATCAGAAAATATACCTCCTGAGATCCAAACAGAAACTCTTCACTAAACATTAGTGGATAAACCGTCAACATCTTATTTCTAAATCACGCTCAAAATCAACCCCACACTCCCGCAGATACTCATACTTACAACCC
The DNA here is from genome assembly GCF_014898765.1 of Herpailurus yagouaroundi. NCBI lineage: Eukaryota > Metazoa > Chordata > Mammalia > Carnivora > Felidae > Herpailurus > Herpailurus yagouaroundi. Next base: position 16,607,851 of record NW_024412412.1, read on the forward strand.
TACCATGCACACAGATTTCTTCCGACTTAGTAAAATGCAATGTGTTCCACTTAATTAAAAACTCTTACCTTTCATAGCTGCCTTTGAGTTTGTATCCAAGCAGTCTGATTATAGTTTGAGTGCCCCAACATTTTAGTTCTAAAATCTCTTGGTGCACCCAAATAGATGTTGTGAACGCACGCATGGTGTATGGATTTTACTCTCAGGGCCCCGTCTTTTTTCCACGTTCTTGGGTGAGGCCCTTCCTTGCTGTTGCTCCCCTACGTCCTCTTCACTGACCCACTTTGAACATGGCCCTGAGGCGGGAGGCTGGGCGCTGCTGTTTCAAGACCCCTCGCCTGAACACGCGTTTGTACTAAGCTTCCCTCAGATCAGAGAGCTGGCCGGCTCCCTGATCCTGGCACCTTTGGTCTTATCAGGCTGGACAAACTCCAGATCTTTCGGAACCAGGATGATGGCGAGATTGCGGTGTTCCTTTAAGGCACAAATCAAGGAGGGCCGCCAGTGTGTCTATTGCGGCCGCGGCCCCAAGCTGCAGTCTGGGGCCCAATTAGCAGTGAGCTAAGCAGGGTTTTTGTTTAGCTTAGCAACCGCCAGCGCCGTCCCGGGGGCCCGTGGGGGTAGCTCCCGCCGGCGGAGCCCAAATCACCCTCCGGCCCGCGGCGGCGCTGGCGGCACTTCGTCTCCCTGGGCACCCGGACCTTTGGCCCTCGGGGGTCTCGGAGTACTAGGCGGAGAAGGGGCTGCTCCCCGCAGACGGCGTCCTCGGCACCCCGCAGGCGGACCAGGCCGTCGGGGCAGGTCGGCCTAAAGCGCTGCGGAGCTGAGCGCCGGGAGGGGTTCCTGCTGGTGGAGAGAGTGCCAGGCGCCCCCCGGGCTCGGCGGCGTGCGGGGACCCCAGGACCCCCGCCCCCGCCCGGGGCAGCCGGAGCCGGATCGCCGAGCGCGGCGGTGGATGGAGCCCAGCAGCCCCGAGTCCCGTGCCCTGGAGGTTCAGGCTGCCGCGGGGACAGCGTTTCCAAGACTGGGGCATGAAGGTCGCTGTGTCGGACCTGGGGTCTCTCTTTGCCAAAATCTTCAAGACCCCGACGGCGGCCCCGGCGGTCCCCTCGCCGGTGGCCTCCTCCGGCCATTCGGGGGGCGCTGCCGCCGCAGGCCGGACGGGCTCCAGCGCCTCGCTCAGCGCGGCCCCGACCCCGGCCCTCTTGCCCGCCCTGGCCCCCGACTCCCCCTCCGCCGCGCGGGGAGCGCCGCCCGCCTCGCTCCATCCTCTGCTCGCCGCCTCCTACCCCCGGGTCTCGGTCGCGAGCCGCGCGGCGGAAGCAGCAGGGACCCCCCTCTCGCTGCCCAGTAGCCCGGGAGCGGCCCGAGCGCAGCCCCCGCCCGCCGGCCACTCCTGCAGCGGCCGCAGCGCCGCAGGCTCACCCGCCCACCTGGTGACCTGGGCGCGGTCCGCCCCGGGCCCCGGGGGGGTCACCGCTGCGCTGTCGGCCATCGGGGGCGCCGGGGGCGGCGGCAGCCTAGGCGCGAGCCCACGGAGCACCCAACAGTCTGGCCCCGGAGAGCGAGAGCCCGGCGCTTGGATGCCCCCCGGGCCTGGCCCCAGGACCCTGTTCTTCACCCTGCCGGACATCGGCGAGGAGTGGGCCTCGGACAGCGACTCGGAGGACGGTGGAGAAGCGTGAGTAGCGGCGGGGTCCCTGTCTGTCGTGGTTAGGACGCCGACCTTCCCCTGCCACACCCACCTGGCCAGGGGCTAGTTGCAATTTTCACTTCTACTAACACCCCTGGGCACCCTCCTTGCACTTTTCCTGAGTCCTTATTGCTCGGCTTCCTGGTCTTTTCAAACCTACGCCGTGACAGGCTTGTTGTTCAGCTTTCTGGAAGGTAATCCTCTGCTGTTTGCTCTCAGAGAGGGAGGGGAGACCACGCAGGGCTTGAAGGACAGGAGGACAGAATTTTGTTTCTCTTCTAGCTGAAGTGTTCCCCTCGATCGTTCGATACTCTGGTTTCCTTAGGGACTTTGAAAGGAGGCTTCAAGTCCCTTTCTCTGATGCAGAATGTGACAGAGATGTGCAGTGTAACCGAATACACGCGTTGGCAGCGACAAGTTTAAGAAATGGTGAGACTTTGCGCTTTCCTAGTTTTCAAAGATCAGCCACAATTCTTATCCCAGGTGGGATGGGGTTTTCTTTGTGTGATATCTAGTTAATTTACATATGTATAACATCATCTGACATAAACGGAATTTGTAATACTCAGGACACTTCTGATCATATACCCTAGAGCTTGGGAGTTCTTGCCATAGCGCCCTGAGATAGTTCAGAAACACTGACTGACTTCATGGGAATATTTCACTGGGGATTGGCGAACCCTGCCCTCAGCACACACACACACACACACACACACACACACAGTCCCTCCACCATCAAGAGCAGTGATGCACACAGTCCCTCCACCATCAAGAGCGGTGATGAAAACATTCCTCTTGCAAAATGTGCAGTTTAGAATTAAAGAGATTATTTTTCAATGAGCAGAACATATGGCTATTCTTAAGTGGGTATGGAAGTGTTCAGCTTTCTGAATCCTGCAAAAGAACAGTGAGATGGTCAAGGGCACACCAGAGGGTCCCCATGATGGATGGAGATTTCTGCCTACACAGAAGCTCTTCCTCACCTCTTGCCCCCCAAAACAGATTGGAGAACCGTCGCATTAAAACGTATTCTAACCCATTCACAATTTAAATGACTGCATCTTTACAATTCTCTGTGATACTCATCTCCGTGTTAAAATAAGTTGTTAAATAACATTAAGATGATTCTTTTGATTTAAAACAGCATGTTGGAAAGCATATTAGAAAGTGCGCTAATAAGTTGATCCCCGCCAGAAGGAAAATCAACTGCATTTGAATTCGAATAAGTGGCTAGAATACCTATGCCTTAGGAATGAGGCCTTTGTTTTTGGCTACTGGTCCTTTAACACTTACACACTTAATGTTTTATGAGCACACAGTTCCACATGCTGACTTTAACCTCTAGCCTTAGTGCTTTTTTACGAACAGGCACATTGCTCTGAGAAATAATATGCACAGATCTGCTCATGTAAGGATCTTTCTGATGATGTGTGTTCATACTCTGCCATCAGACAGCCCTCGAGGGCACCAGGATCTTTTGTAGATACACAAACTCTCATATTCCCTTCCTTTCATACCTCATTCCTTTTGTCACTTAGAAAGTTTTTGAAGGAGGAAAGGAAGAAGGTGTTGCGGTGAGTTTTCCTTCAATACTACAGACCTTTTGCAGCTTGAAGTGTATTTTTTTTTTTTCCCTCCCGGCTTTCTCGGTTGGCAATTTATAACGTTGACTAAAGAAACATCATTCAGTGATGGATTTAGATTATACAACTGCAAGCCTCACCTGCCGGTTTGCAGAGAGGTACTATGAATTATTAGACTACTTGCTTAATATTAAAGTAGAGTCTTTAGTTTTCTCAAGTCCAGGGAGGGACATGGGGAGAGGGAGGTGGTTAATGTAGGAGCAGGAAGACAAAAAGAGTAGGTAGAGAGAGTTTGGGACATGGAAACTACTGGACATAAACCCTTGAGAAACACGAATCCAATGGTAAGACCACTACACTCAGTTACAAAGGAAGATCCTAATTCACAGTTTCTGTTTGCTTGATGAAAACACATGCACTTTACATCCTGATTCTGTACTGTTCTCTGAAAACTGGAAACAGTGGAATTAATTTGAGTGGGGAAGTGTGCAGACTTTCTCTCAATTCTGAGCCTTTTCTTTTTCACCGAGGCGCTCCATAGCAGCCCAAGTTTTGATCTCTGAACCACGGATTGGATGAAGGAATGGCCCACAGAGGAGGGCCTTGCCTTTTTCATTCCACAGGGCGCCTTGGCTGCCTCGCAGAGGCAGAGGGTATTGAGTTCCCTGCTTCACCTCGCCCTCTTGCACTCCCAGACATGTGATCCCCCCACTTTTTGTCTTCACCCTTACCTCCCCATGCATTTCATTTACACCGTGTCCCTCATTTACGCTGGCTTCCGGTCTTGCCCACCCTCCGCTCTACCTCTCTTTGGCACTTCTGGTGTGAACTACGCAATTACCGCCCTGTAAAAGGTCTTATTCTATTTGTTCTGGAAATACAAGAATTTCTAACAGTAGGTAAGGTGGAAGGTATATAGTTGGATAATAGCTATATAGGAATGTGGATAGACCGTAAACTTCATGTGGTCAGAAAGTATATCTCTTATAAGTTATAGCTGGTAGCATATAATGTTGCCTTTTTGAGTGATTGAGTTCCACTGTCGGAGTCACGTGAGTGTGGAAATATTGCAGTGCCTGCCTGCAGGGCTTGTCAGCTTAGCTGGAAGTAAAATGAATGCAGGGACTTACCTCTCAGTCTGTCGGGGCTGAGCGAGCCTGTGTACCTAGGAATCAGAAGCGCCGGATTCCAATCTCAAACCGTCTGCCAGCTGTGTAATTCTGGGCAGTTTGTGCAGTCTTCCAACCTGTGGGTTTTTCTCCTTGATAAAATGCAGATGAGAATAATATTTGCCTCAGAGGGAGGTTCCAGAATTCAATTGCAGCAACGTCTTAACGTGCCTAACACGCGGAGACCTGCTTTAAAAATGTTATCCATGATTGTCATCTGCTTCTTGGATGAAGATGAAATGAAATCTGGGAGTGTGTTTCCTGAAAGGATACATTCCAGGTGAAGAAAAGGGTGACAGAAAAAGAAAAAAAAAAAAAAAAAGAATTCGTTTACAGTTATCGAAGGACTATAAGAAATGGCACCGTTTTGTTCCACTATTTGGGGAAACCAATTAGAGTGGTCTAATCTTTCATGACAACGTCCCGAAGGTAAAGATTATCCTAATTAGCATGACCACTGATTATGGTCGAATGGCTAGAAGAAATGTAGGTGTCACCCTGGGATCGAACGTTTCATGTTCAACTTTTAGAGACACTGCAGGAGAATCCGTAACATCACAAATCATTCACGGCCCACCCTCCATACAGCTCTTACCCATTCCTACCCCCTAACCCTGTGGCTCCTCTTCACATATTACATCCTTTTGGACTATAAACCCTTCATCCTGTGCCACTTAAGGCAACATGTGCAATAAATAAAACAATAAATAAATATAAACTAAAATAGACAATTTTAGGAAAAAACATTTAATAAAATCTGTTAAATGAGTGAATGAAAATGTTAGCTTTGTCACAGAAGCCACTTTTGTGGGTTCCTAATCTCAAGGCAATTTAAATGTCCTTTCTCAGGACATTTAGGTACAAAACTATATGTCACATAATGAGTTCAATTTGTTAGGAGTACAACGTTTGTGAAAAGGCATTGGGAGAAAACCCGGTGAGCCTTGGATACCAGACTCTGTTTAGCAAACACTGGGGAGGCCACTAAATGTTTTTAAAGGCAGAAGTGGCATGAACAGGCCTGAGCTTTAGAAGGAATAAGCTAATGCACAGAGAGTGTGAACCCAGAAACAGTGGAGAGGCTCTGGCAATGAACCCCATGAGAGATATGAGGGCCTGGGATGAGGATGATAAAAATAAAGATACTGGGATGATAAATATCACAGGACTTGGCAATGTGTTGGTGCAGTTGAAGGAAGCAAGAGGGAAAGTTAAAGATCATTTTACGTGACTGCAAGGAGAATGCCATCAATAAAAGTATGAACACAGAAGGGAGTTTGTTGGGTAAGATGAGGAATTCACTTTGGGATGCATATTGGGTTGAAATCTTGGAAAAACAACCAAAGAAGGTGCCAGGCGGAGAGCTGGACCTTCGTGAATGGAACTTGGGAGAAAGATTAAGGACTAGAAATATAAATATGGCAGCTTTCCATATGCAGTTGATTTTGAATATGTACAGCAATTACAAATTTATAACAGTGCATTACTTGGGGCGCCTGGGTGGCGCAGTCGGTTAAGCGTCCGACTTCAGCCAGGTCACGATCTCACAGTCCGTGAGTTCAAGCCCCGCGTCAGGCTCTGGGCTGATGGCTCAGAGCCTGGAGCCTGTTTCCGATTCTGTGTCTCCCTCTCTCTCTGCCCCTCCCCCATTCATGCTCTATCTCTCTCTGTCCCAAAAAAATAAATAAACGTTGAAAAAAAAATTAGAAAAAAAAATAACAGTGCATTACAGACTCTGGAAGATACATAGTGTTCTTTATTTTTGCTGCTGGGTGTTTTAAGATCTTCTACAAGTGGAGGTGTCTCTTCTCTGTGCTAACCTAGTATTTCTCAACACGTGCCCTGTCAGTTACCTGTCACCAGTCCATGATGAGTACAGAAAGTGGGAATAAGCATTTAGAAACTTTTATATCAATTGAAAGAATAACTTGACGCCTGCTGACTGATAACATTTGTATTTGTATTTTGTGCCTCTTTTTTTTCCATTTTATTCTCTGGTTAATTTATTTTTATTGGACTTTAACAATTATTTATTCACAGTAAACTGGAAAAAAAATTTTTAAATGGTCTGACACTACACAATAGTTTGAGAAGCATCAAGGCGGACTTTACTTAGATACCTTTAGACCATAAAGAGCAAAAAACCTTTGGGACACCAAGAGAGAAAAAACCAGCCAAGTGATCATACTACCTTTTTTACTCTCCCTGAAATACAGGGCTAAGCAACATTCAGAGTACCCTCTGATTTGAGATGAGATTCTTTAAGTTGTTCAAATGATCTAGACTTGCAGATGTGCTCTGTTCACAACATCTATGGGAGCTGTGGCCCTGGGGAGAGACCTGTGGCCAAGAGTCCGCTGCTCAAAGGGGAAGGTTTCTCCTACTGTTACTCTTTGGTTTTTTTAAAGTTTAAGCCAATGGCTATGTCCATCATGATTCCCATAGTTCATTCACAACCCTTGATGGCTAATTTGCCTCATAAACCATAACTTGCAAACACAGATAATTTCCAAACGAAAGGAACTTTGACAGGAAATATGCAACATGACCTGCTTTCTTGTTGCCAGTCTGTTGTCTTTGAGAAGAGTCCTTTGCTTGTAATTAAGAGACGATCATAATGTATTAATCTCTTCTGAATCCTATAGAAAGGAAGCATGTCACAGTAAGGGCACTGATCTTTTGCCCCATGAGACTATTTTCCCATATTTTAAATTTAATTTCCATTTGAGGCTCACATCCCACCAAAGTGGTAGAAACTAAAACTCAGTTATCTGGGATTTTCCCAACTTGATCTTAAGCTTGAGCCTCTTTCTGGGGTGGCGGGGAGGGGGGTGGTGGTTTGCCTACATGGGACCAGGATATTCAGTGGCAGGGAAGGAGCCCACTGGTTTTCTGATAACCTCTATCCTTGCTGGATCCACTGAAATGTCCATAATCTCATCTTATCCTTCTTTCTAACCCAGGGCTCGTGCACATATCTACCAAGGCTCTTCAAGTTAGGGCTCTCTTCCTTATTTCTGTGGTCCTCATGGGAGCCCCTCATACCAACATTCTCCATTATAGGACTTCCAGGAGGATGTCAGTCTGCTCCAGACAGCCTTTCTTTTCTCAGGGATCCTTACCTAAGTCCTATTGAAAGATCAGGACACAGGTCCCCTCTGATCCCTTACCACACAAACGTACTTTAGGCCAGGTTCCACCTAGTACTCCAGCTCATTGGAGGTCTGCATTTTGTGCCTCGGAACCACAATTTCCTAGAGAAAACCTGGTTCCTAGATTCAGGGACCCACCACCTCACGGGAATGAGAAAAGACACTCCTTCCCCCAGTAGGCCCATTACTGGCACCAAGAGGGAAATCAAGTGGAGGGCTGGCTAGATTTCAATCTACCTCCTGACTTTGTGCCTTCTCTAGGGTACAGGGTCCCTAATGGACTGTTTTGCTTTGTAATGGCCACTCAAGACACATCCTCACTTCCTAAGACTGTGCCTAAGATTCCCTTCTCAGACACGGAAAATCTCTCTCACAGAATCTCCCCATTCTGGGGAATCTGTTTCTCTTCTGAGGGTGGGCAAGAATCTCTCTAATGTATGTGTTTTTCCCTAAATCTTTTCCTAAGCTAAAAGTCCATACCAATCTTGTAAGTTCAGTTCAGGCTTAAAACACACACACACACACACACACACACACACACACACACACACATCAAGGGGAAAAACCCCTGCTTCATTCTCTGTTTTCTGAAGCAATAAGCAAAAAAGCTTTGGATTATTCACTATGGGAGGGGACGAAGGAACATGAAAACACTAACTGAATACATTTATCTTTTTTTAATGTTTATTTATTTTTGCAACAGAAACAGAGCATGAGCAGGGGAGGGGAAGAGAGAGAGAGGGAGACACAGAATCCAAAGCAGGCTCCAGGCACTGGGCTGTCAGCACAGAGACTGACATAGGGCTTGAACTCAAGAACCACGAGATCACGACCTGAGCCGAAGTTGGATGCTTAACCAACTGAGCCACCCAAGTGCCCTGAAATACATTTAAAAATACTCTGCTACATATCCCTACATATAGAGAAGAATTTTCCCCTCACCAGAGCAGTGTGGATATTTGTTTAATTCAACAACACCCAAATCATATACCTCTTTGGATATAATTTTATAATCTACAGGCAAAACTTTTGCTTTACCCCCAAAATTATCTGAATATTCAATGGTCTTAAGAATGCTAGGCATAATATATATTATATTATATTATATTATATTATATTATATTATATCATATTATATTATATCATATATCATATATCATATCATATATGTTATATGTTGTATGTTATATATAATATAATACATAATATATATTATATATAATATATATAAAATAGGACATGGCTCATTAAATGAATAAATACCATTTTTTAAATATATGTTGAAAAAATTCAAATATTGTCCTTTTATTCTTGAGAGGTAGAAATAGTCAATGAATATACCATGTTTCATACAGCACAGAAATTAAATAAAGTCTTTGAAGTGATTAAATATCCAGTTGTGAATTTGGAAAAGAAATGAATGGTTTTTGACAAAAACAAGAAAAACAGTCAAGCCAAGCCTTACCCTACTTTTGTTTAATAAACAGATTATTAAGGTTAAGTTGAACGAAGTAAAATGTTCTCTTCCTATGCACATATGCATGTATATTCTTCTCAGGATCATTGTCACCTTAAATGTTTTATAATGCCAGTAATAAGGATCAGGAAAAACCCCACCTTGGAAGCTCATGACTTACATTCGGATTTTAATACTAATAGTTAAATTTCAGAGAATGTCACTAGATACATAGAAGGTTAAAATGGACACTTCTTTTCAAATGAAACTAATTCAGATTTCTAACACTGAACAGTGAAGTCTTAGAAACCATTCATGTATATCCAAGATTCTTTATAATCTAGTTGAATTAAGAGTCTACACTGGGGGACACTTGGGTGGCAGTGGTTAAGTGTCGACTTCGGCTCAAGTCATGATCCCCGTGTCGGGCTCTGTGCTGACAGCTCTGAGCCTGGAACCCGCTTCAGATCCTCTGTCTCCCTCTCTCTGTCCCTCCCTGCTCGCTCTTTCTCTCTCTCTCAAAAATAAATAAACATTTTTTTTTAAAGAGCCGACATTGAATAAAGTGAACACCTCCTGCTTAAAAACCAGTAATTTCATTGCTAAATTAATGCATAATGATAAATTCTGGAGAACTTTAATTTTATATATAAAATATATTTTAAGGAAGCAGGTGATATATTCTCAAGAGAGTCTACCTCAGTTAGACTTTTGTTTTACTCACTAGTTTTAACATTTTTATAAGCATGTTGATTGAGCATTGCTCAAATATGTATTATTCTACAAAGCCAAGATTCTTAGCATTAGACACAACAGGTAGTATTTCCATGTCTACTGGGAACCAAATGCTACATGCATGTTTTTGTAGACATTATCATGAATCACCAAAACAAACATAGTGGGTAGGAATTTTGTTACCATTTTACAGATGAAGAAATTGAGGCTCCGAAGGGAAAAGAAATTATTTACTTCCACCTGGCTAATAGGTAGAAAATATAACATTCAAATCCAAGCAATCAATCTATATTGTGCTCATATATATATATATATATATATATAACCAAATGTTTTTTTAATAACCTGTTTAACATGGTAAGGAGGATAAAAATCTGTTTCTAAAGTACTTGGTAGTGTTTGTCCTGGAACAAACTGACTCTAAGAAATTTTACTGTCAAGAAAAATAAATTTGAAAAATAAAAAGCATGTTAATTAATAATCGAAAAGTATCTTTCTTGGAATAATACTCCTAGTAATACTGATAAGGGGACCAAATTTAACGCTTAGTTTTGTCCATTTTGAAGTGCAACTTAAAAAATGACTTTTATTCTAAAGCCGTAATTTTTTTTTAAATTTTTTATAAAATTTTTTTAATGTTCATTTATTTATTTATTTATTTTTTAAAAAATTTTTAACGTTTATTTTTGAGACAGAGACAGAGCATGAACGGGGGAGGGGCAGAGAGAGAAGGAGACACAGAATCTGAAACAGGCTCCAGGCTCTGAGCGGTCAGCACAGAGCCTGACACGGGGCTCGAACTCACGGACCCCGAGATCATGACCTGAGCCGAAGCCGGCCGCTTAACCGACTGAGCCACCCAGGCGCCCCAATGTTTATTTATTTTTGAGAGAGAGAGAGAGAGTGAGCATGAGTGAGGCGGGTGGGGCTGCTGGTGCAGAGAGAGAGGGAGACATAGAATCTGAAGCAGGCTCCAGGCTCTGAGCTGTCAGCACAGAGCCCAATGTGGGGCTTGAACTCGTGAGCTGCGAGATCATGACTTGAGCTGAAGTCGGATGCTTAATCGATGGAGCCACCCAGGTGCCCCTAAAGCCGTGACTTCTTTAAAATAAAACATTAGTTTTATTAACCTTCTTCTCGTTTATTTTATGTGTTATTCTTATAAATTATTTCATGTATATTTGAGAGCAAGTCAAATACTTTATCCATATAGTAAGACAGATAATTGGTAAGCATTGTCTTACAAGAAAAATTGGAGAAGCAGATATTAGATACGGCCCTTGCTAGGGGAAAGGGTATACCCACACATTAGCATTTTCTTAATTAGACATTTCACTTAAGGGTTTAGAAGAAGCCTTATAATTAAATACTGACCGCTGTAATCCTTGCCAGGCACTTGTATTCACGTTTCTCTAATGAATTTCCTTTTTTCACATAGCATTTAACATTTTAGATCTTAATGATTTCTAACATAATGATATCATTTTGAGTATCTTAAAAAAATTGAACAGTGAGTTATTTGTTCTTTTCAAGATTCACTAAAGTGACAATTTTTAAATTAATCATTAACTTCAATTCCTTACAATGAAATTTCTTTCAATGGAGCACATGGCAATTATACTGAAGAAAACCACAGGCCCCTATTTGAGACGGGCAAGAAATATTAATGACATTTGCTGAGTTCCTGTGTATGAAAACATACGTGGTGCCTGTCCTAACACATTGCCCCCCACTTACCCCCTAGTCTGAGGCCAAGAAACTGAACCTTTTAAGGGTTGTTGTCTCGCTGTCTCCCTTCTGCCTTCAGTAAAGTTCTGCCTCTCACCCTTTGTCTTAACTTGGTGGTAGAGTTTAACTTTGGACTTGAGTAACTTTGGCTGAATTTGGCCAATTTAATTTAAAATTGGCTAAGTTAGGGGCGCCTGGGTGGCTCAGTCGGCTGGGCGTCCGACTTCAGCTCGGGTCACGATCTCACGGTCCGTGAGTTCGAGCCCCGCGTCGGGCTCTGGGCTGATGGCTCGGAGCCTGGAGCCTGCTTCCGGTTCTGTGTCTCCCTCTCTCTCTGCCCCTCCCCCATTCATGCTCTGTCTCTCTCTGTCTCAAAAATAAATAAACGTTAAAAAAAATTAAAAAAAAAATTGGCTAAGTTAAATTAAATTAAATTGGCTAAAATCTGCTTAAATTCATGTAACCCTCAGAACTCCTGAAAACCCGGCTTAAGCTTGCTCTTTACAAATGAGCAAAGTGTCACAGTTCTGAGGTGATCTGGGGCCTTTTCCCTTCGGAAAAGGCTGGCTGAAGAGTAGGAGGGGATTCTGCAGTGAAGTCGTCTCGCGAGCCCGTTACAGATATTGTGGTGATCAGAGGTGTTTCCGGGGCAAAAGTGGTAGTTTGTGTGATTCTCCGAGAGTCCCTCCGTCCCCAGGAAGCAATAGTGTGCCCAGTGGCTAGAACTGGCTGGCGGGGGACAATCACCTGCAGCTATTTCCTGTTCCACACTTAGTGGCATCACGGTGGTGGCTGGAGGCTGGCCAAGGAGGGAGCATTCACACCCTGCAAGTCTGCAAATGCTTCACATCAGGACTTTTTTTTTTTTTTTTTTTTTCACATTGCTGGTTTCTCAGCACACCGGTGCTAGTAAGTATTAGAAGTATGTTTACTTCCAAAGCCGTCCTGGAGATGACGGGTACATTGGAACAAAGGGATATGTTTAGCAATAGCTTATGAAACTCCTGAAAATGTTTCTGTCACCTGAACACCCCAAAGAGATGAGGGGATCTCTGCCTTCCAGAAGTCACAGAGCTGGAGAGGAGATGGGGGTCCCCGTCGAGTGAGTGCCTCCCCGACCTTGGTTCCCTCTCCATTAGAGCACGGCGTTTGTATGAGCAAGACACGTTTTCATGCACAACTGTTCATGTAGTCCCTCACTGTCCACGTGAACAAGAATATGAAAATGCAAATGCAAATGATAGCCTCGAAAGTGCTCTGTTTCGCAACGCACGTTGTTGCTACAAGTAGTCTCAGAACTGAGACTGAGGTTAAGGACCCTGATTTTGGATGATACGTGGATGGATAAGAAAGAATTGTGTCCAGCAGGAGGACTCGGTAGTTTTCTGTCTTGAAGAGCCATTCAGCTAAATGTTCTAAAACAAAACAAAACAAAAACCAACAATAGAACTTTCCGTGAAGCACCTTAGCACACAATACATTGTCCTCATTATAAGAAGGAAAATCTGTGTTGATTATAGCCAAGGCTTGAGCTGGGCTTCCTGGAGATATGCCTTAATGGAAATATGCCTGTGTTGAATTTTTGTGAATTCAAGGTCTATATTATGATGCACATGTTTATGTTTGTTATTTAATGCTCTCAGCGGCTCATTTGTTTAATACCGATACTTTGATTTAGCATCGTGTGTGTGTGTGTGTGTGTGTGTGTGTGTACTCTAAATGTACTTCTAATCCATATACGGGTCCCTGCTGGAAACCTTTGGTTTTGCCTCAAGTTGACCATGAAGCAGGATGCACTCCAGTTTTCACCATAAAGCATTTGTAAATTCTTCCTCAGTAAAGCATTAGGGGACAACGTACATTTTACTGAGGACTCTCCTGGGACATGAATGGTGATTTGTGGCACACACTGTACAAGATTTTGCTACAAAAATTCCCTTAACTTCCAGCAATGGCACACTAACCTGAGTGCAAGGAGGAAAGCTGGGCAATAAATACAAACCCCTCAGGAGTTCAGCTGAACTGGAAAGAGACCAGCCCCACAAGGACTGAAACCCAGGTTTAAATCTTCTTAATTACTAACTGGATTAGTGATTTGAGATTGCCAGGCCCCCCAGTCTGCCACAAGACGCAAATTTAATCCCATCTGAATTTAGCTGTAAGCAACAACTTTATATTCTAGTTGATCAAAGAAGCAAGTTTAAATATTAGAATACAGAAATACCGGAGATAAATGTGTGGATGGAATGTTGGTACATGTAAACTGTAATCAAAAGAAAGCTGGTGTAGCTTTTATAATATGAGACGAAGTAACGTTTAAAACAAGAAGCATTATGAAAACTTTTCTAAAAAAAGAAAAGAAAAGAAAATGCCCTGACAGCATGGAACCTGCTTGGGATTCTCTCTCCTCTCTCTCTATGCCCCTCCCCCACTCATGTTATGTCTGTCTCTCTTAAATAGATAAAAACTTTAAAAAAACACACAAGAAGCATTAGCGGAGGTAACAAGGGCCGTTTTATAAATAGAAAAGGGCCACTTTGTCAGAAGATGTGAAAATCCTAAATGTACAGGCACCAATAACATAATTTCAAAAATATATGAAGATGTGTCTATTTTTGACAGACCTACAGTATCTGCTGCTAAGTTCTCCCTACCAGAGCAAGAAGAAAGTGTTCTCATGCTCTCTCTGATTGTGGCGGGCAAAACTGAATGGAGAACTGAATGAAGAATACCAGAATTATTGCTCATGGGGAAAAGATCATTTTTACAACTCAGAAATAACCTTGTAGATAGTGAAGAGTGAATTTTACAGCAAAAAAAAAGGGGGAGCCTAAATTGTGAGTTTGCAAAAACAAAAACCTATCTATAGTTATAGCAGCAATTGACTAAAAGAAGAAATAAGCAAATCCAAAATCATAAGGAAAAATTTTAACGTACCTTTCACAGAAATTGATAGAAAATATACAGAAAAAATAACAGTAATTACTATACAACAATATTTATAATAATATACAATAATTATTCTAAAAACTTTTTTAAAGTTTTTTTTTTTTTTTTGAAAGAGACAGAGCGCAAGTGGGGAGGGGCAGAGAGAGAGGGAGACACAGAATCTGAGGCAGGCTCCAGGCTCCAAGCTGTCAGCACAGAGCCCGACGCGGAGCTTGAACTCACGGACCATGAGATCATGACCTAAGCTGGTCAGATGCTTAACCGACTGAGCCACCAAGGTGCCCCAGCAATAATTACTCTAAAGGACACCAAATTTATTATAAAGCCACATTAATACATAAAGTGTATTACTGATGCAAAGACAGACAAATAGGCCAGTGGAACATAATAGAGAACCCAGATTCCAGATTCAGTCTTCTAAGTTTATGAATGTTGGTGAAAAGACCATCTTTTCAATAAACGGTGCAAAATCAGTTGTTCATCCTTAAAGAAGCAAAAGAAACTTGATCACCTGTGCGAAACTCATGCGAAAAAATCAGTCTTAAGTGAATTGTAGGTCTCAATGTGAAAGAAAACACAGTGAAGCTTCTAGAAGAAAACATAGGATATGATCTTTATGTCTTACGGTAGGCAAAGATCTCTTAAATAGGGCCAAAAAAGTGCTAACCAGAAAGAAAAGATTGGTAAGTTATACTAAATTAAAATTAAGAGCTTCCAAAAAATCAATAAAATTGAGAACGTAAGTTCATCAAAAGAGGCCACTAACTGGAAGGTTTTAACCACCCCAAGAGAGCTTTGTCAGGCCAGCTGGCTCTGTAACTACAATTAATCATTGGACAGGAGGCCCTTTGGATTTTATGAGTTGAGTTTAGCTTCTGTTTTGCTTTATCATCTCTGTTAAAGGTTGGAAGACAAAAACCTAAATAGTTTGAAATTAAGAATTAGAAACACAGATAAACTTTGTACTTCCACAGCAGAGAATTATTTGACAGATTACCCTGGTACAATATCATCTTCCAGTTCATGCTGCTTTTTAATGAAGGGCAAATCTTTACAGGCCTATTGCCCATTTCAGCAAATTAAGCCGTTGAATGTAGATAAAAACCCTGTTTCAAAATCAGGAATTACTGAACTTCATTTAATTTATAATGTTATTGGGGCGCCTGGGTGGCGCAGTCGGTTAAGTGTCCGACTTCAGCCAGGTCACGATCTCGCGGTCCGTGGGTTCGAGCCCCGCGTCAGGCTCTGGGCTGATGACTCAGAGCCTGGAGCCTGTTTCCGATTCTGTGTCTCCCTGTCTCTCTGCCCCTCCCCCGTTCATGCTCTGTTTCTCTCTGTCCCAAAAATAAATAAACGTTGAAAAAAAAATAATTTATAATGTTATTGATTGTTAGACACATTATTATTTTATATTCCACTAAAAAGAAAAATGTTGCCGATTAAACTATGATACAATGCTTTCCTATTAATTAGAATTATAATTTTATTCTTATTGTAGTACTTCTTTGAGATTTAACCAGACAGATTTTTTTTAAGTGATAAATTGCTTTTGTCCCAGTATAAGAAGGAAAATACAGGCTACATAAATTCCTAGAAGTTCTTAACATTCAAAGATGACTCTTCTGAATTCATTGTCTACTCATCATTGTCAAGGCCTTGGTTTTTCCACACAATGATTTCTATGCCATTAAAACATAGATGAAACAGTATTTTTACTATGAATCCAGTAAAGTATTAAAAGATATTGGTGCTGGGCTCTTAAGCTGGCTTTGCAGTTAGTAACATAGAGCCAGCCTATACTTGACCCTACTTAAGGAACGTGAATCCGATTCGACCCCACTCCCATATCCTCCTAGGGCTTTGGTTGTTAAAGTTTAGATAAGTGCTTTTATGTTGTGGAAAAGATTTATGTATGGAAAGATTCCTTTCCAAGTCACTAATACTGATTCTGCCCATTGGAAGGTGAGCTTTCTTTTTAAATGTGCTAAGACGTATATAACATAAGATGTATCATTTTAACCATTTTTAAGTGGATAATTCAATGGCATTAAATGCATTCACAATCATTCCTCTCCATAACTTCCTCATCATCCGAAATAGAAACTCTGTACCTATGAAACAATAGCTCCCCCCTCCTCTGTTCCCCTCAGCCCGTGGCAACCACCATGGTACTTTCTGTCTCTGAAATGAAATGCCGTTGAAATCTCAATGTAAGTGAAGTCGTATAATATTTGTCCTCTTGTGTCTGGCTTATTTCACTTAGCACGTCTTTAAGGTGCATCCATGTTGTAACATGTATCAAGATCTCACTCTTTTTTAAGGATGAATCATATTTAATTGTAAGTATAGACCACACTCTCTTTATCTGTTCACATGCTGATGAATACGTGGGCTGTTTCCTTCTTTTGGCTAGAGCAAATAATGCCGTTATGAACAATGGTGCACAAATACCTGCTCAAGTCCCTGCTTTCAGTCCTTTGGGAGTACTTACTGAGGAGTGGAATTGCCGCATCATACGGTAATTCTGTGTTTAATTTTGTAAGGAACCGCCAGACTGTTTTCCATAGTAGCTGCACCATTTCACATTCCGACCAGCAATGCAACGGTTCCAGGGCACCTGGGTGGCTCCGCCGGTTAAGCATCGGACTCTTGGTTTTGGTTCAGGTCATGATCTCACAGTTTGTGATTGAGCCCCGCGTAGGGCTCCCACGCTGATGGTGCAGATCTTGCTTGGGATTCTCTCTCTCCCTCTCTCTCTACCCCTCCCCCACTCATGCATGCGTGCATGTGTGCCTGTGCTCTCTCTCTCAATATAAATACATAAACATTTTTTTAATCTTAAAAAAAAAGAACAATGCAGAGGTTCCAGTTCCTCCACATCCTCACCAACACAGGTTATGTTTTGCTTTTTGGATAATAGTCATCCTAATGAGTATGAGCGGGAAGCTAATCTTTTTTATGGTTTATGACAAGTACTTCCCTATTGATGCTCTCCTGGCCACTATTGTAAGATACTATTGGTGATAGACATCCTCACCTCAGAGATAAAAATGTGAGAAATTATGGGTTTTTTTTTTAATTTTGCAAATTTTAGGCTGACATTTTTTAAAGACTTTAATTTTTGAGCAGTGTGAGGTTCACAACAAAAGGTTGTGAGTGAAAGGAAAAGATTTTTCACAAAGATATTTCATAAAGATTGTACCCCCCTGTCCAACAAAGGCACTACTTTCCCTATTATCAACATCTCCCACAAGAGTCAGATATTTGTTATAAATGATAAACCAACAGGGGTGCCTGGGTGGTTTCAGTCAGTTAAGCTTCAGACTTCGGCTCAGGTCATGATCTCATGCTTCATAAGTTCAAGCGCCTCATCGGGCTCTGTGCTGATAACTGGGAGCCTGGAGCGTGCTTTGGATTCTCTGTCTCCCTCTCTCTCTGCCTCATCCCTGCTTGTTCTCTCTCTCTCTCTCTCTCTCTCTCTCTCTCTCTCTCTCTCAAAAATAAATAAATAAACATTTCAAAAAAATGAGAAAACTACATCGACAGATCATTAGCATCCCAAAATCATGGTTTACATTAGGGTTCAGCCTTGGCCTTATACATCGTATGCATTTGGACAAATGTATGATATGTATCTACCTGCGGTCTCACACAGTATTTTCACTGCCCTAAAGAATTCTCTGTGCCCTATTCATCCCTCCCTTTCCCTTGGCACACACTGATCTTTTTACTCTCTCCGTATTTTGCCATTTTCAGAATGTCTTCTAGTTGGAATCAGACAGTACGTAACCCTTTCAGATTGCCTTCTTCCACTTAGTAACACATACTTAAGTTTCCTCTCTGTATTTTCATGGCTTGATAGCTCATTTCCTTTTAGAGCTGAATAAGATTTCACTGTCTGGATATACCACAGTTTATCCACTCACCTACCGAAGGATATCTTGGTTGCTTCCTAGTTTGGGCAAGTATAAATAAAGCTGCTATAAACATCTACGTGCAAGTTTTGTGTAGACATAAGCGTTTACTCTTTTGGGTAAATACCAAGAAGTGTGATTGCGGGGTTGTAGTGTAAGGGTACATTTAATTTGGTAAGAAACCACCAAACTGTCTTCTAAAATGGATGTACCATTTTTCATTCCCACCAGCAATGGAAGAGTTCTCCTTGCCCTACCACCTTCCCATCATCTGGTGTTGTCAGCGTTCTGCATTTTGGCCATTGTAACAGGGGTATAGTGGCATCTCATTGTTGTTTTAATTTGCACTTCTCTGCTGCATATGGTGTGGAGTATCTTTTCATTTGTTTGTTTGCTGTCGATCCATCTTCTTCGGTGGGGTGTCCCTTAAGGTCTTTGGCTTATTTTTAAACCGGGTTGTTTGTTTTCTTACTGTTGGTCTTTAAGAGTTCTTTGTATATTTTGGATAACAGTTCTTTAGCAAACGTGCCTTTTACAAATATTTTCTCCCCGTCTTGTTTCCCAGGCTTATCTTTTCATTCTCATGACATTATCCTTCGCGTAGTAGAATTTTTTTATTTTATTTTAATGAAGGCTCACTTGTCAATTCTTTCTTTCATGGGGCATGCCTTTGGGGTTGTATCTAAAAAGTCATTGTCTTGGGACGCCTGGGTGGCTCAGTCAGTTAAGCGTCCAACTTCGGCTCAGATCACGATCTTGTGGTCTGTGAGCCCCACGTTGGGCTCTGTGCTAACAACTCAGAGCCTGGAGCCTGCTTCAGATTCTGTGTCTTCCTCTCTCTCTGCCCCTCCCCTGCTCACATTCTGTCTCTCTCCCTCAAAAGTAAATAATAAAATTAAAAGGCTAAAAAAATTAAAAATAAATAAATAAAAAGTCATTGTCTTGATGATCTAGGTCATCAAGATTTTCTCCTATGTTATCTTCTAGAAGTTTTATAGTTTAAATTTTACATTTAGGTTTATGATCCATTTCAAGATAATTTTTGGAGAGGATGTTACATCTGTATCTAGGTTTGTTTTTTTACATGTGGATATCCAGTTGTTTTAACACCATTTGTTGAAGAGATTTTCTCTGTTCCATTGTATTGCATTCACTCCTTTGTCCAAGATCAGCTGAATATATTTACATACATATATCTCCAGGGCTTTCTATTCTGTTCCATTGGTCTATTGTGTACTTTTCTACCAATACCAGCCTTGATTATGGTAGCTTTATAGTAGGTCTTAAAGTCAGGTAGAGTCATTTCTCCAACTTAGTTCCACTCCTTCAATATTGTGTTGGTAATTCTGAGTCTTCTGTCTCTCCATATAAACTTTAGAATCAGTTCTAGATATCTGTTTGTTGATAGCCACAAAATAGTTTGCTGAGATTTTGATTGAGATCGCATTAAATCTATAGATCAGTTTGGAAAGAACTGATACCGGACAATATTGAGTCTTCCTATCCATGAACATGGATTATCTCTCCATTTATTTAGTTTTGCCTTGATTTCTTTCATCAGAGTTCTGTAGTTTTCCTTATATAGATTCTGTACACATTTTGTTAGATATGTATCTAAATAATTAATTTGGGGGTGGGCAAATGTAAATAGTATTGTATTGTTATTTTTAAATTCGACTTGTTTATTGCCTATATAAGGAAAGCAATTCGCTTTTTTTCATATAATCTTGAATCCTACAACTTTGCTATAATCACTTATTAGTTCCAGGAGTATTTTGGTCGATTCTTTGGATTTTCTACATAGACAATTAGGTCATCTGTGAACAAAGGTAATTTTCTTTCTTTCAAATCAGTATACCTTTTCTTTCATTTTTGTGTCTCATTGAATTTGGTAAGACTTCCAGTATAATGTTGAAAAGTGAGTGGTGAGAGAGGACATCCTGACATACTCCTGACCTTAGTGGGAAAGCGTCTAGTTTCTCATCATTAAGATGTTAGCCGTAGACTTTTTGTCGATGCTCTTTATCAAGTTTTATTTATTTATTTTTTTAAATTCTTTTTTCAACGTTTTTATTTATTTTTGGGACAGAGAGAGACAGAGCATGAACGGGAGAGGGTCAGAGAGAGAGGGAGACTCAGAATCGGAAGCAGGCTCCAGGCTCTGAGCCATCAGCCCAGAGCCTGACGCGGGGCTCGAACTCACGGACCGCGGGATCGTGACCTGGCTGAAGTCGGACGCTTAACCGACTGCGCCACCCAGGCGCCCCTGATTTAATTTCTTTAATACATTTAGGTGGCCTATTCAGATTGTCTATTTCTTTTTGTGTGAGTTTTGGGGCAGATTATGTCTTTCAAGGAATTGGTCCGTTTCATCTAGTTTATCAAATTTGTGCTCACTGAGTTATTCAGAGTATTCCTTTATTATACTTTCAGTGTCCATGGGATTTGTAGTGATGTTCCCTCTTTCATTTCTTTTTTTTTTTTAAGCTTTTATTTTTAATCATTCTCTACACCCGACACAGGGCTCAAACTCACAACCCTGAGATCAAGAGTTGCATGCTCCACCGACTGAGCCAGCCAAGCACCCCTCGTTTCTGATTTCAGTAATTTGTGCCCCCTCTCAATCTCTCTCTTTTTGGCTGGAGACTTATTGGTTTTTCTTACGCTTTACAAAGAACCGTCTTTTGGTTTCATTGATTTTTCTCTATTTAATTTCTTGTTTTCAATTTTTTTTTAAATTTCTGCTCTAATTTTATTATTTCTTCTCTTCTGCTTACGTTGGATTTCATTTGCTCTTCCTTTTCCAGTTTCCTAAGGTGGAAAGTTAGATGATTGATTTTAGGTCTTCTTTTCTAATATATGCCTTCAATGCTGTAATTTCCATCTAAGCACCACAAAGTTCGACAGCAAAATCACCAACTAAAAACACAAGAATGCAAACCATCATGGCACTAAACAGACTACAAAAAGGGCACTTGTTTATAGTGTTAGAGCAAAACTAAGAAGGCAGAGTGCTGTCTTGCTCCACCTCGGGGGAGAACACGCAATTCAGGCAACTCAAGCTTTTTGCCCCGCTACACGTGTCCATGAATACGCATGAAAGCAGCCGAAGTGTTGATTTTGGAATTATAAATAAATTTTAGCAAGTAGGCGAATTCACAAATATGGGATCCGCAAATAACGAGGATCAACTGTATCTTAAGATTTTGATGACATCAAATGAAACATCAAATGAAACCTTATAAGTAGTGATCTAGCAATTATTACCAAGTCTTTACTTTCTGCTCTACTAAGAAAAGAATAGGTGAGATTAAACATGAAAATACACTTTTGGGGGGAAAATTTGACTATATTGATGCTGTAGTGGGGGAAATTCAACTCTTCCTAGAATATGCTTAGGTGGTTGTTTTTACTTTGAAAGTCTGATGAATTCTTTATAAAAGTATTCATAAAAACATTTTCAAATTGTTTTTTTCTTTCACTTTCTACTATAATAGCATGGTAAAGTTAATGCTTAAAAGTAAGAAAAAATACTGGATATTAAAGAATGTTATTGGGGCACCTGGGTGTCTCAGTCTGTTGAGACCTTGATCTCAGCCCAGATCTTGGTTTCAGGGTCATGAGTTCAAGCCCCAGGTTGGGCTCCATGCATGAAGCCTACTTAAAAAAAAAAAAATGTTATTGAATCCATTCATCCAGTGTATTGGGTTGACACATAAAATTTCTGTTTTTCTGGTTCAAAACAGTATACTATTGGCAATTTCATATGGTCTTACCTAATAATTATTGTCCTTAATAATTTTCAGCACTAATTTAGAAATCATTGGATTTCTAAATTCCCAATTTAGGTGGGTTTTTTTTTTTAAATAAAATACAAATTCTGTATCTCTCTGTAATTTTATATAAGCTGTTAACCTCATAGATTACTTAGGGCTTTCTAAGTTTTTTACACCCTTCATATTAAAAGTCTAATAATTTTCCTCCGTTACCCTTTTCAGATACAACATTCTTCTACATGTAAAAACTTTTCTGTATTCTTTGTTAAATCTAGTGAGCTCGAACTTCTCCGGATATGTTGTAGAGGGCTTCTGAGGTGTCTGCCCTGCATAAAAGACTGAGTATGGTGTTGAATAAGCTTTATCTCCAGTAGCTGAAGTTAGAATGTTGGCTCTGTCATGTCATCGACTTCTCTGTGCCTCAGTTTACTACTCTGCATAATGATACTAATACTATCCCCCTTTCAAAGAATTATTGTGAAACTTAAACGTTAAACTCACTTGTATCAAGTCCATTAAAGGAGCGACTGGAACGTGGTTAGTATTCGAGAAACGTTAGTGAATATTATTATAGAACGTATTTGGTGTATCCACAAGTGATGTCCATAGAACATCTTTATCAGAGAAGGGACTTCAACAGAGATCTGCAAGTTAGATCAGAGATGAAAATTAGAAAGGGCAAACTTTTAAACTCAGACTGGACCGATCTGGATAAAACTGCTTACCCTCAGGAATTTACTTACGTTGCTCACCCTCGATTTTCTTTTCTGTACTGAAAAGCAGCGAGCATCAGGGTGGTTGTTAGGTTCAGAAGTAAGGTCCCCGAGCCTGTTTGCCTGCCAAAGGGTTAGCATTCCAGCCACAGGGGATGTTAGTATCTTGCCACTTTCTGTCAGCTGTGCATACTGGACACTGTTCACTGCAATAGTGATTTCTGATCCAAACAGGATTCCACATCTGGAAAGAAAATTCACTAAATCCTAAGTCTTGCAAAAAATATATATACATATATTTATATAAATATATGTATATAAATATATATATTTATATGTATATAATATATAAATATGTATATAAATATATATATATTTATATATGTATATATAAAATCCACCTGGGCACGTTTTTCAGTTTAACAGACGGGAAAGATTGACATCTAGTGGCTCTCTGGCGGGATTGCATGCAAACATTTTGACTGCAAAAGGAGTCAAATAATGCACTTGTAGTTTGCTTTACATAGACTGCTCTTAGAAAAGAATTATATAAAGCACATTTCTGTTATTATTTATTAGTATCTGTCACCATAAAATCAGATATGACTTCCTGTATTTTGTTATAATTCTTTATTTATTTATTTATTTTTAAATTTTTTTTAACATTTATTTATTTTTGAGACAGAGAGAGACAGAGCATGAACAGGGGAGGGTCAGAGAGAGGGAGACACAGAATCTGAAACAGGCTCCAGGCTCCGAGCTGTCAGCACAGAGCCCGACGCGGGGCTTGAACTCACGGACCGTGAGATCATGACCCGAGCCGAAGTCGGCCGCTTAACCGACTGAGCCACCCAGGCGCCCCGTTATAATTCTTTAAAAATAATGTCCTTATAAATTTTCCCACCTAGTAAATTTTTTTTTGTTTTCCTGTTAAATAATATATTAATTCTACATTTTTCTATAATTTCATATAAGCTGTGGACTTCACAGTTTACCTAGAACATTATAAAATTATTATATTCTTCACATTATAGTACTAAAATATGATATTGTTTTATTGGTCTTCTAGGAAGGTGTTATTAACTTGGACAATATATTTAAATGCGGCGAAGAGTTTAATGAAGGCATTTTTAAATTGACTTTACTGTAGAACAGTTTTAAATGTACAGAAAAGTTGCTCCCTATTATTCACATCTTATATGAGATGGTACGTTTGTCACAGATAACGAACTGGCATTGATGTAATATTATTAACGAAAATTTCACATTTCATTCCATATTCATTCCATCACCAGTGTATTCAGCCAGGGTTCCCCAGAGAAACTGAATCATTAGGATGTATCTCTATATGTCTACACCTGCATCTATATTTGTAGATTTATATAAGAAGGTATATATTTGTGGATAGACAGATAAAGAGCTAGAGAGAGAGAGATTTACATTAAGGAATTGGCCCACATGATAATGGAGTCTTGGTAAATCTAATCTCTGCGGGTAGGTGGGCAGGCTGGAGACCCAGGGAAGAGTTACAGTTTGAGTCCAAAGGCAGTCTGTTTGCAGCATTCCTTCCTGCTTGGGAGAAGTCAGTCTTTGTTCAATTAAGGGCTGCAACTGATTGGATGAGGCCCACCCACATTATGGAGGGTAATCTGCTTTATTCAGAGTCCACTGATTTAAGATTAGCTGTTACAACCAGGTTTTCCCCACTGTCCTTCTTCTGTTCCAAGGTCCTATCCAGGATGCCATATTGCATTTAACCATCATGACTCCTTAGTATTCTCTGGTTTGAGACAGTTTCTCAGACTTGCCTTGTTTTGATGACGTTGACAATTTGAAAAGCACAGGTCACATATTTGGTAGAGTGTCTCTCAGTTAGAATTTGTCCTGTGATTAGACTGTGATTATGGGTTTCGGGGAGGAAGACCACAGAGATGAAGCGGCATTCTCCTCATATCTTGTTAAGGGTGTCTGTTGGGGCGCCTGGGTGGCGCAGTCGGTTAAGCGTCCGACTTCAGCCAGGTCACGATCTCGGGGTCTGTGAGTTCGAGCCCCGCGTCAGGCTCTGGGCTGATGGCTCAGAGCCTGGAGCCTGTTTCCGATTCTGTGTCTCCCTCTCTCTCTGCCCCTCCCCCCGTTCATGCTCTGTCTCTCTCTGTCCCAAAAATAAATAAACGTTGAAAAAAAAATTTTTTTAAAAAGGTGTCTGCTTCCATCGTGACTCATCACTAATGATGCTGACCTTGATCACCTGGCTGACAGAGTGCTGGTCAGGTTTTTCCCCTGTAAAGTTACCCGCCTCCCTTTCATACTGTACTCTTTGGAATCAAGCCCACACTCAAGGTTGAGGGTCGGAGATACTAAGCTCTGTTTCCTGAAAGGAAAAGCAGTGACCTGATTCATTTATAATTTTTCTGTAGGAGATTCACCACTTCCCCCCCGCTTTATTTATTTATTCATTCATTTATTTATATCACTATGTACTCATAGATATTTATTTTGTTCCTTGGATTGTAACTCAATACCACATTATTTATTTTGGTACTCAAATTGTTTCAGCTTTCACCATTCAGGGCTCTTTCAGGCTGGCCCCTGACATGCCCCCACTCTTTTGTAGTTTTTTGAGTACGTCCTTATTTTCTGGCACTGCACATGCTCCAGGATCTTATATTTTCCCTGCCCCAGCCCTGGAATCATATATTTCTCCATGGAAACTTAGTTCCTCCTATTGGAGGATTGTACTAGAAACCACGATCTAGGTGCTGGGTGGGTGTGCTCACTGGTGAACAGCTCCATGGTGGAGATAGAAAATACGTGTGTGTGTGTGTGTGTGTGTGTGTGTGTGTACATTTGCAAAGCAAGGACATGGTTTTGATGCATACAGTTTCAGTTTACGTGATACTGGTGCAAAGGAAAGACTGCCTGTACTGGATAAATATAAAAGGCTATATGCAACATTTGCATATTATAACTGCATAAGAATAATATGGACACAAGTGAGCTCTCAATCTTCTTTTTCTTTTTTAATTAAACATTCTTTTTAATATTTATTTTTGAGAGAAAGAGAGAAACAGAACATGAGTCGGGAGGGGCAGAGAGAGAGGGAGACCCAGAATCTGAAGCAAGCTCCAGGCTCTGAGCTGTCAGCGCAGAGCCTGATGCGGGGCTCAAACTCACCAGCCGTGAGATCATGACCTGAGCCGAAGTCAGATGCTTAACCAACTGAGCCACCCAGGCGCCCCTCAATTTTCTTTTTAAACTCTCAGTGTAATTAACTCAATGTTTCAAGAGCTGAAAGGCAGAGTAATGTAAGTTACAATGTATTAGGCATCTACATGCACTTTTTAAAAATCACCTCTAATTCATAGGACTCTACAAGGAAGAGAGTAATATTAGATTTGCTTTCGACAATTTATGCTCAGGGAATTATTACCAATTCGGGATTGCCTGGCTAGAGCAAGGCAGAGCCAGTATTTGAAATCAGGTCGGTTTTTGACAACTGAAATGTTGCTTGTGACTAGTGATAGATCTTTACATTTCTAACAGATTTTTCAGAGGATGTTCACATGCACAATTTCATTTCATCCAAATGAATTCTCCAAAATAGGTTAAGGCAGATCCTAATATCCTTATTTTAGGAATTGAGGTCTTCTATTTAATTACTGTGATTATTGACCTCAAGCCCCCTCCCCCCTTAGAATGTAAAACACTCCATCAAGAATGCGGAAATAGGTATTTACTTTTGGTTCCCAAATCCAGTTTAAGTAACCAGTGAAGGATGAAAAATGATATGCTCTAAGTACAAATAACATTGAGGAAAATGTCTTTCTTTTATAAATCATATTCAAATGTAGAACATTTTTAATCCTTTTTATTTGAAATGAATTTTTGTCTGCTTATAGAAATTTCAATGTGCCTTTAAGAATAAACTGACAGGATCAGTAGCTTTGGTTGTGATAATGCAGTTAAGCGTTTAACTGCATATTGATGAAGTTTATGACTAATACTTCAGAAATGTGCATTTTTATAAGAGAATATATACATATTCTATTTATAAGAGAATATATACATATTCTCTTATACATACATATGTATATATATATACATATACATACATATACATACATATGCATATGTATATATATCTTGTAGATATAAATAACGCACAACTTTAGGCTTGGCTAAGAATGATGAAGTCTTAAAATGTTTAAGCCATATTACAAATAAAAGTCAAGGGATTTTAGGAGCGCCTGGGTGGCTCAGTCAGTTGAACGTGTGACTCTTGATTTGTCCTCAGGTCCTGACCATAAGGTTGTGGGATCGAGCCCTGCTCAGTCTCCACAGAGGGCTCCCTATCGGGCTCTGCGCTGAGCGTGAGCCGGCTTGGGATTCTCCCTCTCCCTTGCCCTCTGACCTCCCCCTGCTCTCTCTCTCTCTCTCTCTCTCTCTCAAAACAACAGCAACAACAAAAGTCAAAGGATTTTATAGTCTAGACCACTGTCCAGTACAGAAGCCACAAGCCACATGTAGTAAATGAGCACTTGAAACATTACTAGTGGGGCGCCTGGGTGGTGCAGTCGGTTAAGCATCCGACTTCAGCCAGGTCATGATCTCGCGGTCTGTGAGTTCGAGCCCCGCGTCGGGCTCTGGGCTGATGGCTCGGAGCCTGGAGCCTGTTTCCGATTCTGTGTCTCCCTCTCTCTCTGCCCCTACCCCGTTCATGCTCTGTGTCTCTCTGTCCCAAAAATAAATAAACATTGAAAAAAAAATTAAAAAAAAAAAAAGAAACATTACTAGTTCTGAGATGTGCGCTAAGTGGGAAGTATACATTGGATTTCAAAGACAGCACCGGAAAAAAAAAAGGATTTAAGATATCTCAATAATTTTTATATTGATTACATGTTGAGATATAGTCGATTTTAGATATAGTGGATTAAATAAAATATATTATTAAAAACAATTTCAACTGTTCCTTTTAACTATTAATGCAGATACTAGAAAATTTAAAATTATGTGTGTCGCTTCCATTATCTTTCTGCTGGGGCATACTGCTCTCTAGACCAGTCCAGCGGGAAGATTTTAGGACTTCTGTTTCTAAATCAGTAGTGCTTTGGGTTTGGAAATTTGAGAGAAGAGAGAGATGAACTAAAGAAGGAGCTGTTCAGTTATTGAGCAGAATTCGTATGAAATGTGAGAGTCAGGACTTGTTGGGTTTGAAGAGTGGGTTGTTTCAACATCAGAGTCTCTGAACAGAATTAAGAAATGACCTCCATGCACAGATCAGCTCCCGGGCGGTGGTAGAGGGGGAACCACAGGTTCGGCTAACTAAAGCCTCGGGAAGATTTAGGGGCTTAAGAGCATTGTCCCATAGCAGCCTCAAAGGTGCCCCAATGACCTGTCCCAGAAAGAAGGGTCAGAGTGGCTTATGGCTAGCGGAGGGAACTTGAATGAAATTGAAAGGACAGGACAGAATTTATATAAGAGAATTATATTGGTGGAGTGTTAGAAGCACTATCAGCTTGGACTCGAAGCAACTCTGACTTTGGTTCCTCCCCCGTGAAGCTTCTCTGGAAGGAAGCAGGCTGCCCTGGGCCATTTCTTCCTCATGAGGACAACTCAGAGGGTGGAACCAGAAGCCCAGAAGGCAGAGCGAAGAGCCGGGAGGGAGCCAGGGAGCAGAAGCGGTCCCGATCAAGGATTTGGAAACATGAGCCTGCTTGGATTCAGGTAGCCGTGGGCCAGAGGCTGCTGTGTCTCCCGCTGCCCCTCCTTTGCAACATGAGTGTCCGCTGTGGTTCTCCAATCTCCATCTCCCCATTGTTCGTGGGGCAGAGGGCGCTCGCTTGTCTTAGTTCACAGGTCTTCAGATGCAGAGGAAATGCCCCCGAGGAGCCTCCTCCTCCTCACTTGAATATGACTGAAATGATCAGATTTAGGGAATTTTGAGAGGCTTGAGTATGTTGTGCATGTCAGGGAGGCGTGTAAATAACATCTGGACGGAAGTGGATAGTGGCAGAGTAAAAGTGCAGATTCTTTGACGCGCTTCCCATAGAGGGATGGGTTCTCTTTCCCAACGCTTTGAATCTGTGACCACTTGGACAATGGAGTACAATGGGAGTGACGCTATGCCCATTCCCAGCCGGCCTTTCACAGAGCCGACAGCTTCAGTCTTGGTGTCTCAGAGCCCCGAGCTGCCATGTGGGAATACTGATTGCCCCGCTGGAGAGGTTCCCCGGGGAGGTCTTGAGACTGCAGTGAGAGAAGGGCCCGGCTGTGTCCAGCCTTCCAGCCATTCCCCCACCCCAAAGTGCCATGCGGGTGAAGCTTTCTTGGACTCTCCAGACCGGTTCAGAGGCCCGCTGAATACCGCTGAATAATGGTATACCAGCTGAATAATGCCAGTGAGCCACAATGCCACCCAAAGCAGAATAATCACCCAGGCAAGTCTTGCCCAAATTTGTGAATTCTGTGGTTTGTGAGCAGAACAGAACGACTCCCGTGTTAATCCACTAAATTTGGGGTGGTTTGTTGTGCAATAATCGATAGCTGGGACACACACACACACACACACACACACCACATATATACACGTATGTACATATCAGGATTTAAAATCCCATTAATTTTAGGATTTGTAACCATGTATCACTTCAAAACCGATTTCTGTGGTGGTACATGTGGTGAGCATTCTCGTATACTTCGTTCAAGAAGTGGTTTGCTTTGCTGTTGGCAGAGGTTTCTTATCATCTTAGGGTTGTTCATTAAAAGTCAGATTAAAAATAAATAAACTGGAGCTTTTCACTAATACACGGAAGAGGCAAGGTGTACCTCTGTAAAAGCAGGAGGAATCGGTGGGCTTCTTTGTCCCCGTTCAGACTCAGAAGGCCTCAGATCAAAGGAGGTGGGTGGATATACAGGGCAGGCTGCGAAGTCCACCAGCATCCACCCTCTTAATTGTAATTATGGAAAATCTCTTAGTGGGGAAAGGCTTTCCATGTGTAGTGCCCACCCTTTCCCACGTTGCTTTGAAAATGTACATTATTTAAGCTAAATCACTCCTGTTTCTCTCAATGTATGAATATGGTGGCTTGGATATTTTGCTAGCTCCCCACATAGGGGTCCCGGTATGATTGTAGGACTTCAAGATTGACACAAGCGCATATTAAAAAACCTAAACACAGGCATGCTCGCTGGCTTGTAGAAAAGTTACTGGGTGGGATGAGATAAAGCATCTATTTGAATGAAGCTGGAGAGACTGGACATGAATAGAGACAAATCTTTGGTGCACAACTAGGCCTGGAGTTCCTGTTAATCGGTTTAGCATCTTGCATTCACCAGGTCTGAGGCTTCCATATTTTTTAACCTCCCTTCCACCTACCTCCCACCTAGGAATCCTTTGATGGGAGGACGGGGATAGGTGAAATCTTTCTCCTGTTAATTAAAGTCCTCGGTCTTTCTGTTCATTAAACTCCCACTTAAAAGAATTAAGTATAGCAAACACCTGTGCGGACAGACCCCCCCCCCTTCCTGCTCCCCTTTCCCCCGTCCGGACAGGCCTCGGGCGCGCGGGTGGGGCGGAGAGGGAGCCCGACCGTGCGCACTGGAGGCGCAGGGAGGGCGGCGAGGCGAGGGCCAAGAGGCCGAGTGGCTTGCGGCCCAAGCTCAGGTCACTGGAGTATGAAATCGGGCCTCTGGCAGCAGGACTTTTCCAAGGTCAGGTTCCTGGGAACGCGGGCCGCGGACGTAGGGCAGGGAGGCAGCGTGTGG
The DNA here is from genome assembly GCF_014898765.1 of Herpailurus yagouaroundi. NCBI lineage: Eukaryota > Metazoa > Chordata > Mammalia > Carnivora > Felidae > Herpailurus > Herpailurus yagouaroundi. The sequence goes on from NW_024412412.1 coordinate 16,638,483, forward strand.
GGGCGGGGAGCGCGGGCCAGGCTTGGAAACCCGGAGCGCCCGAGACCCGCCGCCTGGCCCAGACCGCCCTCGGCGAAGGGCGCGGCGGCCGGGGAGGAGGAGGGAAGGGCGTGCGCGGAGGGGACGGGAGGCGTCGCCCCGCCGCGCCGGAATCTGGCCCGTGAGGGGCCGTAGCATCGGGACGGGAAGCGGTGCGGGGCGCCCCGCGAGCAGCCGCGCCCATGGGCCGCGCAGACCCGGCCGGGAGCGCCCCTGGCCGCGCCGCTCGAGGCTCGCGGTTCCCGGCTGCGAAGCGGCT
>NW_024412412.1:16639180-16664549 GCF_014898765.1 Herpailurus yagouaroundi
AGGGGGCGCACGGCCGCCCGCCGCCTGCGGGGGGCCCGCGCGGGATGTCAGCGCCCGGAGGCGCCCAGGCCTCGGGGCGCGGGGCCGGGCCCGGGGGACGCCAGCCGAGGCCTGGGGCTGATTGTGATTGGGTAAGTGTTGATCTGGGAAGGGAGGTGGGATGATGAACTTCTGATCGTGTCACATCTCCGTGCCATGTGCCTGCTTTTTTTTTCCTGGCTGCAAAGCTGGGATCCATCGGGTCTATTTCCCTGCACCCATTCATGAAATCTCTCGTGCTGACATCATCCAGCTTTCCCAGGCGAAGTTGCTCTCTTGCGCTGAGAAGCATGCGTCGCGTCTGAGATGACAGATTCTCCATCGGCCCCGCCAGCTGTGGTTGCCTCCAGGCTGTGCTTGTATGAAGTCGGGGCGGCGTTGGGTGTTTTAGGGCAAGAGCCTCTTCGTGAGAGACAGTCCATCCAGAAAACCATCTTGTATTTCGACCCACTCAGAATACAGTGCTCATTTCAGACCGTCCTTTTAAGCAGGCATGCAAAATTTTGAAAGCTCTGATCACTGTTTAATATTGAATTTCTATTAAGGCAAAGAGGCAGAGATTTGTGGGACATCAAGAGGTGAGTTTTAAAAAGTAAAATTAAGTAATAGAGTCATTACCTCGTCCACTGGAAGAGTGACTCATGGAGATTGGGACTCAGCCTTAAATTTGATGCGCTGACAGATTAGGCCCATCTAGTTCAGTGGGTGCACTTCAGTCAGCCCTAAAACCCACTCCCTCTTTCCAAGTGAACAGCCTTAAATATACCCATTAGCAGTTTTTTTTTAACATCTCTAAAATCTAAGCAGTATAGACAGAAACTTGTGTAAAACTGTTACGTGTCTATGTATTATGTAATAAACTGTTACGTGTCTGTGTATTTAATAAAGCTTGATAGACATTCTACCATTTTCAAGTTTTAAGGTACTTATAGGACACATCCTGTAAATCCTGTACACTTTTTTATTTTTGAGAGAGAGAGAGAGGGAAAGGGCACAACTGAGCAAGGAACAGAGAGAGAGAGAAAAGCAGGGCTTACCTGAAGTGGGGCTTGTGCTCACCCAGAGCAGGGCTCAAACTCATGAACTGTGAGCTCATGACCTGAGCCAAAGTCGGATGCTTAACCCAGGTGCCCTGTACCCTTTTTTAGACTGCAGAGTTTGCAAGGGAATTGATAGTTTACAGGGAATTAAAGATGTTCAGTGTTATGTATAATGGTTGGTTAGAGGAGAGAAATCAGAGATTGAAAACAAGACATAAAAAGAAAAAACAAAAGGCAAGTTGTATCGATTCTGGTTTTACTGAACCACGTCAGTAGTTTGGGGTCCCCGGAGACACACGCAGGTCAGATGGCCTGGGTCCAGGGGGCAGCTCCATCCCTAGCTTTTTGGTGACTTTGGGTATTCGTTGCATTAATAGGTTCAAATTCCTCTTCAGAATTTCTGAACTCTGTGGTCAAACATATCTGTTACCACACTGAACTCTGAAGTTCAAGAAGTTCCACAGAAACACAGAGGCTTTTGAAGGAAAGGAAGCTCAGAGAAAAAAAAAAAAAAAATTGGAGAACTAGTGTAGACCTAGATGGTGGTTGAGGTCCTCTACCCCCAGCCCCGACCTGCTGCACACACCTAGTCCCCGCATCTTGAAGATCTGTCAGCTACACTTTGAAGTCAGTAGGAATGCCATCTGGGGAAAGGATGTGGTGCTAGGAGAAGAGAAGCATCAGTGCTTTCATTTTGTAAAGCCTTTTCTTGGACTGGAAAGACCCCCTCCTCCCCTGGCCCCTGAAAAAGGGTGAACTTCCTGGAGAAAGAAGGTACTGTTCATTGGGAACAAAACAAACAGGCATACCTCCGATTAGTGAATTCGGTCTTCCAGCGCTGACAGCAAGAAACCATTTTATGCAACCAATTCGTTGTAAAAGTCACTTCTGTGGCCATCAGCTATTCCCAGAGCTGTGAATTTTCTTTCTTCACGAAGGATGACACATCCTCCAGAAACGTCTTGAGTTTGAAGAGTATGTTTGTGTCTGGTCGCAATGAAGTCCTTTGTAGTAAGCATGGACTTTTAGAGTAAAGCATGTTCGTTGTTTGAGTCGCTAATTTAATCTTTGCGTGTTGATTCTTTCAGCAAACGTAGAGCATCTCTGTGTGAGAGGCATGCGTTTGATACGAAAACAATAAAGTGTCAGAATGATCTAAATAAAAAGCTGAGGGATGGGGAGAGATCTGTATGATACAAAATGCTGTGGGAGGTGCAAAGAAACAGCTCGTTGTTTTCAGAGAGGAACGTGTGATAGCCGTGGTAGCAGTGAGCAGGAACCACCCGAAAGAGCCAGCACCGATGACGTGGGCACTGCGCACACTTGATCTAACTGAGATCTCACAACAACCGTATTGAAACCGTTGACAGTATTTGCACTGTGTTGCAGGTGGGTCCAGGAGACAGAAGCAACTTGCTGGGAACATAGAGCCTGTCAGGGGCAGAGCAGGATTCTAATGGATCTGTGTTCTTCGTTTATAGATATTATGAAGGAGCGCGTTTCATTTAATTCACCACCCTGAGGTTTCCAGTTATTTCTCAGTAAGAAGCAGATGAACTCGTAGGCTAGCGTTTCTTTCTTAATGCTCGAAGCAGTTCTCTCTGATGTAACGTTTGGTTGATTGTCTCCTTTCCATCATAAGTGTTTTTATGTTTCTCTAAAGAGTTACGGAGTCACGTGAAATTGATAAGTAATTGATGGTTTTGAAACAGGACTGAATAAGGCCAGAGGTAAAGCTGTTTATTACCGTAAAAGCTTGTCCTGTATTCTTTTCTCTTAGCACCTTTATTCTCCGAATCGCCTGATTGTACCTAAGACACATAAGCAGTAAGGAGGGGGAAAAAGACATGATTCTATTCTTCTCTCATACAAGATGTATGTATGGAACGCAGAGGTTCTTACTAACCTGTTTGTACTAATTAACTTGTTTTTCAAATTCCCTTTGTTGTAGAGCACTGCAGGTATATAACTAAGGGCAGAATTTATTCTCTGTATTAATATTTTTAATTATTTTAATGTTTATTTATGAGAGAGAGAGAGACAAACAGCATGAGCAGGGGGGAGTGGTTTGCAGAGACGGAGGGAGACACAGAATCCGAAGCAGGCTCCAGGCTCTAAGCTGTCAGCACAGAGTCCCATGCGGGGCTCAAACTCACAAACCGACCTGAGCTGAAATCGGACGCTTAACTGACTGAACCACCAGGGTGCCCCAATCTGTATTGATATTTTTTTAAACTCCATTTACATTCAGTAATATAAATGCTGTAAATTAGGCACCATTTTAATTGATGACACAGCAAACTTTTTTTTTTAAATGAGTATTACTGTGGTATCCCTGTTAAAAAGACTGAAAGTTGACTTTTTCCCCCCAAATCACTGCCATATCTTCAGTTGATATAGAATATGAGGTATTTGTATGGGAAACTATTATGTCTATAAAAGAATGAAAGTTGTTTACTGTTAAATGTTAGGAAGTTGCTGTGACTAAGAGGGAAGTAAATGTTTTAAGAGGTTCATTGAAAGGGCATTTTAATGATTAACTCTCCCACACCAGTCAGGTTTAGTACCTTATTTAAAGTTTAGAGGTTTCTTCCTTTGTTGTTGTTTTTCATTAACTTTAATGTTTTAAAACTCGCCACACGTTAGGCAGACAATGGTGCCATGCTAAAATGAGCTATTGTCTGTGGGTTTCGATCATTTCTTCTGTTTGTTCATGTGTTTAGTGAGTCAACAGAATCTAATACATTTCAGAGTTAATACAGAACTATCAAGTTTTTCCCGAAAGGCTGGTTGGCTTTTGTAATCACAAGGGCACCCAGTCAAGGGACAAGTTGGAAGTGAAATCTAGCTCATGGTCCACTTGCCTTGGGGTGAGGCTGTGTCTGTGCGGAGTTGGGGGCAACGTTTACCGGTCTGGCTAAGTCACAAAAAGTTGTGTTTTCTCCCCCCCCGCCCATTTACATAAAGGGGCACATAGGTTAATGTCAACCTTGTTCTAAGAAAAATAGAGATGGTAAGATCCTAGACCTTCAGTTTCTTGAGGAAATATGGTGTGTGTGAGCACGTGTGTAAGCATGCACGCTTTGTGTGTTTGGGGGACGCAGCAGGAAGAAAAAGAAGCAACTTTATGCCAAAGGACGTTTTAAAAGTCTCAATGAATAAAATTCGATTATTACATCAGAGATGGTTTTCCTATTTTATTTTTCAGAAGAGGACTGGCAGAAGGATCTGGAAAGCACAGTTCCGTTGTGAAAAGCGAAGATCCTTTACCTACACATTTTACAAGAAATGTGCAGAAAGCCATTGATAAATATGCCTGGTAAGAATTAGCTTGTTCAATGCTTCTGATTGCAAAACCAAAACGTTCCCATAATGAATACAGGAAGCAGAATCAGTGATTGGCCATGCATTTCTAAAAGTAAAAAACAAAACAAAACAAAAAAGCAGTTTTGTTTGTAGTGTCGGGAGATGCTAAACTGCATGAATGTTTTAGAATCAGTTTTAAAAGCAGCTCAGAGAAGGAGAACCACCTCCCGTATAACCTCTTCCCACTTTGCCTGCATGTGTCTCTGCAGTGGATCCGTATCATCGTTGCCATCGAGTGGAAGGCCCACGCCTGCAGGTGCCCACAACTCTTGGTCTGGGTCTGGCACACAGACTTCCACCACTGGCTTATCAACGGAGAGGAGCTCCATTTACTCCTGGAGAGATGACGTAGGTTTCAGAATCTTTTGTGCAATTCTGTGCTTACAATTTATGATGAAGAATTGCTTTCTTTACTTTTGAAAAAAAATTTTTTAATGTTTATTCTTGAGAGACAGAGAGCGTGAGCAGGGGAGGGGCAGAGAGAGAGAGGGAGACACAGAATCCGAAGCAGGCTCCAGGCTCTGAACTGTCAGCACAGAGCCTGACGCGGGGCCCGAACCCACAAACCGTGAGATCGTGACCTGAGCCGAAGTCGGATGCTTAAGCGACTGAACCACCCAGGTGCCCCAAGAGTTGTTTTTTTTTTAAGTTATTTTGAGAGAGAGAGACAGAGCAGGGGAGGGGCAGAGAGAGGAGGAGACCCAGAATCCAAAGCAGGCTCCAGTCTCCAAGTTGTCAGCACAGAGCCTGACGTGGGGCTTGAACCCACAAACTGTGAGATCACGACCTGAGCCAAAGTCAGACGCTCAATTGACTGAGCCACCCAGGTGCCTCATTTTCTTACTTTTAAATAAACTTTTTACCAACTTTGAAAGATACACATACATCCATATGAACCTATTTACATGTCACATGGAAAAACTTAAAAATACAGAAAATATTAGGAAAAATAAAAATCACTCATAATCTCATAACCCAGAATCTTAGCTGTTGAGAATTTTGGTTTTGTTTTCCACTTCCCAACCCTCCCCCTCCATGTTATAAATGATCTCTTGTATCCTGTCTATGGCTGGAAATTCAGGGCAGGCTTTGACAATCAGGAACTTAAATACTAGAAAAATGTGGAGAAGTAAAGACTGTACAAAATCATCGATGATGAGGGAATTTCCCACCAGCATTCTAAATTTTTATTTTTAACATATACTTATTTTTGAGAGAGAGACAGAGACAGAGCACGAGTGGAGGAGGGGCAGAGAGAGGGAGACACAGAATCCGAAGCAGGCTCCAGGCTCTGAGCTGTCAGCACAGAGCCTGATGTGGGGCTCGAACTCACGGACTGTGAGATCATGACCTGAGCTGAAGTCAGACGCTCAACCCACTGAGCTACCCAGGCACCGCCCCCCGCCCCCCCACCGGTATTCTAAATCACATCTTTTACTCTCACCTCCAATCCTGGCAGAAGCTGGTAACTTTAACCCTCTTTTGGCTCTCTTCGGGAGTGGGATTCTTAGCTGTGTGAACGTGAGCCTCCAGCTCTGGCTTTTGTTGGGGGCTCTGCCCACCACGGTCTCCCACCCCTCTCTCCCCTCCAGGACCCCGAGAATAGGGGACGGGGGCAATGGCTGCGGAAGAGCCTCCAGTGCTGGGTCCTGCTCTTTTTTTGGTTTGCGTTCTGGCTTCCTTTGCTTTCTTTCGAAGCAGTTGGCCACTCGACAGGCACACATGGGTCCGCTTCCTCGGCCGGGGGAATAGCTGGGCCTCTCTCACAGTGGTGAGAGGGACACGGAAAAGAGTCAGCTCCCGATCACTCAGGACTTGTCAGACAAGGCGGGACTCCTGCACCTGCGATGAACAGCCCCTGCCCTCACTCTTGTGCCTCTGCAGGTGGGAAGAAGGCTGAGGACCCTTGCTTCATAGTGTCCCAAGTTCCGCGATTCTTTCGGCACATGTTTTCGTGTAATTATCCAGAGAGATTCTTGGGGCTTCCGTTTCAAGAGTTGAAATTACATCAGGCCCTACAGTTGCTCTTTGTTTAAAAACTTTAACGTACCGGGGCACCCGCGTGGCTCAGGCGGTCGAGCGTCCGACTTCGGCTCAGATCATGATCTCACGGTTCCGTGAGTTCAAGCCCCACGTTGGGCTGTGTGCTGACAGCTTGGAGCCTTCAGGCTCTGTGTGTGTATCTCTCTCTCTCTCTCTCTGCCCCTCCCCGCTTACACTCTGTCTCTCTCTCTCTCTCCTTCAGAAATAAATAAACATTAAAAAAATAATAATAAAAAAATTTTTAACTTACTTTTTTGATAGGTAATATTTGCAATAAGCAACAAAAGCCAAAAGAGAAAATTGAAAGTAAGCCTTTCTCCATGCCTCGGTCCCCCAGTCCCCTTCCCGGGAGGAGAATATTAGTAGTTTGTTACCCTATTTGCATTTTAAAAGAATTCAGCTCCCCTGCTGTAGCGGGAATGTAGTTTGTTATCAGTTTTTTAAGAGAAGAAGCACAACAGAAAACACTGAACAGCGTTCTGTGAAAATCAACCAGACCTGACCATCTTGGGTCAGGTGTATCAAAGTGAATGTGCACCTGCTGCCGAGTTGTGGGTTCGATTTCAGGTTCCATCATCCCTAGAGGGTACATGGCCCTTTCTGTAATGACTGCAAAGTCCACATTCTTGTTGTCATGTTGTACTCCTGCTAACTAAGGAGCACTTTAAATGTGTGTTACTGATTATGAAGGCCTCACGTCTGCAACTTTTATTTTTTATTTTTCGTTTCATTTTTATTTTTTAAAACTTATTTATTTTTGAGAGCGAGAGAGAGAGAGAGACAGAGTGCAAGCAGGGGAGGGGCAGAGAGAGAGGGAGACACAGAATCCGAAGCAGGCTCCAGGCTGTCAGCACAGAGCCCGACGCAAGGGTTTGAACTCATGAACTGCGAGATCATGGCCTGAGCCAAAGTCAGACACTTAACCGGCTGAGCCACCCAGGCTCCCGTCGTAGTTCTGCAACTTTCCGTCTTGCTGCTGAATGTGCATTTCTGTTCTAGGACTTTGACAAAGCCAATGCGCAGAAAGTACAGCAGCTATTCTGGGAGGTGGAAGAAATGTTGTTCGAAGGGAAAGTAAGCCCTCAGACTCAGAATCTAGTGGCCGAATGCAGCGAGTGGGCAAGAAGATCCCTCCACCTGAGGTAGGGAAGTTGTTCCACGGTAATTCTCTGGAATGGGTTTTGGATCCACCTGCTTACTCCTGACCTGGTTAATACAGTTCGTATATTTTGACTGAAAGCAATTGCCTGATCAAAGTATGTATCCAGAACACATGTCTTAATTGAGAAAGCATAGTCTTTGAAATGGTGTGTGAGGGAATGTTGGGACATTCCAGTGCCTAATTTGTGAGAAGCAAATCTCGCTCATTTTCAGAAAGGCCTTGCGTACGTGACAAATACAGGAATGGGCCGAAACGAGCCTTTACCTTTCACCTTCACTAGTTTGTGAGCAACACGTCAGTCTTCAGAGCTGAGAACAGTCTTTGGGGTCGGGGTGGGGGAGGAACAGAGTAATTATTTGCCAAGTGATTGAATAGCTGAATTTTACTAACTCATCCAGATGCCTTATGAGAGAGGATAGCTTATTTTTTTTTTTTAATTTGTTTTAATGTTTATTTATTTTTGAGAGACAGAGAGAGTACAGGCTGGGGAGGAACAGAGAGAGAGGGAGACACAGAATCCGAAGCGGGCTCCAGGCCCTGAGCTGTCAGCACAGAGCCCAACGTGGGGCTCGAACCCATGAACCGTGAGATCATGACCTGAGCCGAAGTCGGATGCTCAACTGACTGAGCCACCCAGGTGCCCCAAGGATAGCTCAGTGTGTAATAGCAAAGCTGGAGAATATAGATTGGGTATGGAGAAAAGCTCTTCTTCCTTCACTTATTCCTAAGCCAGATGCACTTAGGAGAAAAATCCATCTCACTTATCTGAAGTTCCTTTGTATTACATCTGGAGAGAATAGATTAGATAGAACACCCCGACAAATGTAGAGGGATTTTCTGGTTACCTCAAGTAGGTAACTTAAAAGAGATCTTGACTCAGTCGTTTTTAAATCTTCTCTATTCCGCCCTTCATCAGCCCTCTGTCTTGAAGGGCATAGCACGCCCACTGGTACTCATTGTGGGTGCTGACTTTTCTAGCACAGGGCAGTCCCCCAAGAGCCAGGAGCTCAGACCTGCCCCCACCACTCCTGTCTTAAATAGTTCAGACGAAAATGAAGGAGGGGAGGGTGGAAAAAGCAAAGACTGCAAGGAATATAAGCCTGGTGTATATATATTTATATAGGTTTATTCATTACGTGGATATTAGTTAACATGCATAGAGAGCCCCTGTGTGCCCAGCCTTACCCTAGATGTCTGGCTCTGGCATCTCTAAGCCAGGCCCCTGAGCCCTACAGGTGACTATTAGGATCTCTTTCATACAAAAAACAAACCAGTGAAATCAGTGGCTCAGAGAGCCCGAGAACTTTGCCTCCGATCTTTGCGTCAGTGGCGAGAACAGCCCGTCCTGCGCCCTCGAAGCCTGTGCTTTTGCCATGACACCATCGTGCTTCTCGTGGAGCGGCATGTGCCTCGTCACTTCATACACGCGCCTTCAAAGCGTCATTTCATCTGACTTGGAACACTGCAAAACGTGTTGGCCTTTTTCTGAATCAAAAGTGTTAGTAATTTCCCATCTTTTTTCTTTTTTCTTTCTTTCTTTCTCACCCCCCCCCCCCCCCCCGCGCAGAGTATTAGGAAGACAGCTCATAGTGCCGACTGATGAAGGATTCCAACATTTCCAGGGTAATGAGCCTAGTTCCGCGGTCCACACACCCTTCCTGGATGCCTGTGGACACAAGCACAACATCAGAGAGTAGGTTCCTATGAGTTACTTTCGAAAGTATTTTTAATTTCATTTTAGTGATACTTTTTTCTTATTTACTTATGTATTTTTTAGGTCTATTTATTTTGAGAGAGAGCGAGCTGGGGAGGGGCAGAGAGAGAGGATTAGAGGGAGAGAACCCCAAGCAGGCTCTGCACTGACTGCCAGCCTGAAGCCCCAGGCAGGGCTCAAACTCACAAACCTTGGGATCACGACCTGAGCCGAAACCATGAGTCAGAAGTTTAACCGACTGAGCCACCCAGGCGCCCCCTTTTGTTTTCATTTTTAATTTCCTGTTAGTTATACTCTTCCCATGTCTGTCTTAGCCGTGAGCCTTGGCCCCACTGATTTGGGAAGCTTGGATTTCGGGGAAGGGCAGGGGCAGAGCATTTTTTCACAGGATGCTTCTCATTCTAAATTGATGGTGATGCACCAGTCAGAGTGGCTAAAATTAACAACTCAGGAAACAACAGATGTTGGCGAGCGTGTGGAGAAATGGAACCCTCTTACGCTGCTGGTGGGAATGCAAACTGGTGCAGCCGCTCTGGAAAACAGTGTGGAGGTTCCTCAAAAAATTACAAATAGATCTACCCTGTGGCCCAGCAATAGCACTGCTAGGAATTTACCCAAGGGATACAGGAGTACTGATGCGTAGGGGCACTTGTACCCCAATGTTTATAGCAGCACTTTCAACAATAGCCAAATTATGGAAAAGCCTAAATGTCCATCAACTGAAGAATGGATAAAGAAGATGTGGTTTATATATCCAATGGAATACTACTTGGTAATGAGAAAGAATGAAACCCTGCCATTTGCAACAACATGGATGGAACTGGAGGGTATTATGCTAAGTGAAATAAGTCAGTCAGAGAAAGACAGATACCGTATGTTTTCACTCATATGTGGAACTTGAGAAACTTAACAGAAGACCGTGAGGGAACGGAAGGGAAGGGGAGAAAATAGTTTACAACAGTGAGGGAGGCAAACCGTAAGAGACTCTTTTTTGTTTTTTTTTTTTTTTTAAATTTTTTTTTTAAAGTTTATTTTTTTTTGGGACAGGGGGGAAAAGGGCATGAAAGGGGGAGGGGCAGAGAGAGAGGGAGACACAGAATCAGAAACAGGCTCCAGGCTCTGAGCCATCAGCCCAGAGCCCGACGCGGGGCTCGAACTCCCGGACCGCGAGATCGTGACCTGGCTGAAGTCGGACGCTTAACCGACTGCGCCACCCAAGCGCCCCCGTAAGAGACTCTTAAATATAGAGAACAAACTGAGGTTGATAGGGTGGGAGGGGGAGAGGGGAAAATGGGTGATGGGCATCGAGGAGGGCACCTGTTGGGATGAGCACTGGGTGTATGTAAGTGGCGAATCATGGGAATCTACCCCCCAAAGCAAGAGCACACTGACAATGTGTTAGCTACCTTGACAATAAATTATAGTTAGAAAAATAAATTGATGGTGATGCGGAGGATGACGATATCAAGGGAGTTAACTTTTGAAGGTTAGATGCGAAACCTTTTGCTAAATGCCAAACCCAAAACTGACCCCTTGTGATGGATCCCAAGCTCCATCACAACAGCAGAAGGAATAAAGCTCTATCCCGTCTTCTCTGGCTCACCAACAGATTTTGATAAATCTCTCCATGCCAGTCACCCGTAGTTGGGACTGTGCCACGACGTCCTTTCACTACAGCAAAAGGGACGCAAACTCATAGAGTAAGTTAGGCTTTTAAGAGGCCCTTAAATGTTGACTGATGCCCGTGTTAAAACGTTGCTTTTAAGGATACGACTTTTATCGAATGTAATAATCAATGATTTTGTTTGTTTGTTTGTTTGGGATTCTGTACTTTATGGATAAAGACTCGCCCAGATCCTGCAAGCATCGTATTCTTGACGCTCCACACGCCCTCACGGAGTCTCTGCTCTTTCTCCACAGGCTGTGCATCTCTGGCTCTCAGATACTCCCAGGGGTGTGCTCTTCCCCTGCACTGCCAGGCCCCGCTTGCACGCGGCCTGCTGACTGTTCAGCAGGTTCACCCCTGGAAGAAGAGGTTTACGATGCGGATGGAAAGATGGAAGAATATTTTGCTTTTGACAGAAAAGAAGAGTAAATAGAATTTATTTGACATTGACTTAGTATAATAATATTGACCTTTTTGGCATTTATTTTGATTATCTGCTCATTTGGTGTTTTGCGTAGTTTTTACTTGTCCGAACGATTTTCCAGAAAAGTTTTTAGGTTCCTAACAGGATGTGTCTGTGCTAGATCAGTGCTCCTCTTTCTGTTTTGACCATATGGCACAGATGGGGAACAAGAAGTGTGTTTGGCGTTGTGGCGAAAGTGGACAAGGCCACCTGAGGACTCCAGGCTGCCCAGAAGGGCACAGGGGAAGGCCCCGTCTCTGCACTAGATACAGAGGCTTAAATTGGTTCCTAGATGAAAGCTACAAAGATTGAATAATAAAAATTGGTCTCGTGATCGAAACTTGGTAGCAATAAAAAGTAACAATGTACTGTTTAAAACAGGATGTTACAGGGGCGCCTGGGTGGCTCAGTCGGTTGAGCGTCCGACTTCAGCTCAGGTCACGATCTCGCAGTCCGCGAGTTCGAGCCCCGCGTCGGGCTCTGGGCTGATGGCTCAGAGCCTGGAGCCTGCTTCCGATTCTGTGTCTCCCTCTCTCTCTGCCCCTCCCCTGTTCATGCTCTGTCTCTCTCTGTCTCAAAAATAAATGTTAAAAAAAAATTTTTTTTAAATAAAAAAAATAAAACAGGATGTTATATTTATTTATATATGCATAATATATATATGCATGCATGATGGATGGATAGATAGATAGATAGATAGATAGCACTGTTTTAACTTGAGCCACTGATTCTTTTAGTAATTACATTGGGTTTTGTTCTTAGGGGTGATGAATGTCTTGAACAGAAATCAGTTCATCGCCATAGGATGCGGCATAAACACAGACTTCCTCCCGTTTCTCCTCACGACTGTATCAAAGATGCGGTGGCTGCGGAAGTGTTTGATCATGTCTGGACAGATGTGGTAGCACTGTTGGAAGAGCTGGTTAGAAAAACTTGGGAAGTTACACTCCCAGGTACTTCTCTGCAGCATGTGTCCCCAATGAAAAGAAAAAAAAAAAAAGACCCCCGTTGCCCAGCTTGGTGGCCCCACCCAGCGTGGCCACACCTGGGATATGGTTGGGTGAGAAAGGAAGTGAGTTTTCCACCCTCCTTCACACGTGATCTTTGATCCCTTCAAAGGGGACATCATCATTTTTTGAGTTCTAAAAATAATATGTGTGCACTTTTGGAAGAGTAACCTAGAAATACACAAGAAAGGAGCTAAAAGTCCCTTTAAAAAATCTCTAATAATAGGATAACCTCTCTAATACTGGGATGTTGGTTTTTAAGGGTTTATGGCATTTTTTTGTAAAGTAAAATGGAAACACAGATAATTGTACAGTTACTTCATTTAACCTAGCGAAATGTTCTCGAAGCTACTGGAGATCGAGAAGAAACAAATCCTAGAAATGCCAGTGATGGACAACACTGGCTAATGTTATGCGATCAGTAGGGTAGTGGTCATGTTAATTTAAATACGTTCTTTTCCAACCAAGAGATTAGTTGGGTATTGTACAATACCAAGAATTTTTCTTGCCCCAGTGTATAATCCCTAGTTTTCTACCTACCACCGAAATGATAGAACGTGCGTGTGGAAAGCATCACATCAGGCAATTGCCTTGTGGGGTCTCCGTGTTATACAAGGTTCAGTGGCCATCGTAGACTCATGGTAACTCCAGAGCAAATATTCTCTTAGAGAATTTTAAGTACCTATGTTAGATAATATGTTTCCTAATAATATTGATTTTTTTGTTTTGTCGTTGACGTGGAAGGAAAGAAACAGAAAGAAAAATTGAAAGTAGCTGAGAATAAATCTCCACTTACACTCATTTCTCGTACGAACACCGATGCGTCGAGTGTTCCCCCATCCAGAAGCTCTGAAGCCCGAAGTATATCCCTGGCTTCTCATCTTCATCCACCTCAGGTAGGTGTTTTTCTACCAGTCTCTCTCTTTCCTTCAGTATTTTATGGCCTTTATGTCAGAGTGCCTGCCTTTCTATATCGAGTATTTGGGTCTGTCAATTGGACTACTTTAAAAATAATTTGTGGAAAAATAAAATAAAAATAAAAATAATTTGTGGGGCGCCTGGGTGGCGCAGTCGGTTAAGCGTCCGACTTCAGCCAGGTCACGATCTCGCGGTCCGTGAGTTCGAGCCCCGCGTCAGGCTCTGGGCTGATGGCTCAGAGCCTGGAGCCTGTTTCCAATTCTGTGTCTCCCTCTCTCTCTGCCCCTCCCCCGTTCATGCTCTGTCTCTCTCCCAAAAATAAATAAAAACTTAAAAATAAATAAATAAATAAATAAAAATAATTTGTGTATAGAGTTTAGTAGCATCACCATATTCTTGAATAGAGACACTCAGATTTGAGACTTCCCACCTGCATTGAGCTGTAGAACTGTTTACATATTTTTATTTTTATTTAAAAAAATTTTTTTAATGTTTATTTATTTTTGAGAGAGAGAGAGAGACAGAGAGAGAGCAGGGGAAGGGCAGAGAGAGGGAGACACAGAATCTGATTCAGGCTCTAGGCTCTGAGCTGTCAGCACAGAGCCCGACGCAGGGTTTGAACTCACGAACCACGAGATCATGACCCGAGGTGAAGTCAGAGGCTTAACCAACTGAGCCACCCAGGTGCCCATCCATGTTTTTAAAGAGAAAAAATGCTTTTCCCCAGCATTTCTAGCCAATATGAAGAATCCAGATGTTCTCCTCTCTTCCCTCCCAAATGATAAAAAAAAAAAAAGTCAATGAAAATATGTTGGATCCATTCAACACTTATTGAGTTTACATTAAGTGCACTGTATTAGGTATGTTCACTTGTATCAATCATATACATGAACGAAGCATAGTCCCTGATCAAGTAGAAAGAAAAGCATAATGCAAGTCGGATGCAATACATTGGGTCAGTTCTGTGCAAAACAAGGCCTCAGAGGAATAAAGGAGAGAATGATTCATCCTGACCTGAGGTCGAGTCTTGATGTTTTAGGTTGGAGGTGAAATTTGAACAGAACCATGAAGAAGCAAGTAGGGCTTGCACAGGTAGGAGGTCTGTGTGGGTCATTTCAGGCCAAGCAGAGGCATGGGGGAGTGGGAGGGTGTGTTTGGAGAACAGTGATTGGACGGGGCAGGGTTAAAGGTGGGGATGCTGGGGCCACCGGGGGCATTGGGTCAAGACCAGGGTGGTGAGAGTCAAGAAACTATGGAGGAACTATTTGGGACGTGTCACTTAACTGTTCCAAAGTTGAGTTTCCTTTACCTAGGGAATGATGATAAGACGTTGTCCAAGGTATTGCCGTGAGGATAAAATTCTGTAAACAGGTGAGAGTTCCTAATGCAAAGCCTAGTGCATTCTAGGCACCCAGGACATTTTTCTTGAATTGCTTCCTTAATCAAAGATCTAGCGGAGGGTGGGGCTGGAAAGGCTGATCTTGCCCATGGGAGACCTTCAGTAACACTAAAGAGTTTGGACTTTATGTTTTGCACAGCTTGTCTTGTGCGGGTGGGGAGCAGAGAAAAAGGACAGGAGGGGTTTCCTGGTCTTGAGGTACACGCAGTTTAGCTGGAGGGAGTCAAGCCAGGCCAAACAACACTGCACACACGCACACAGGCACACAGGCAAGATGAGGCGGCCAGTAGACAGTAGGGTGGATGAGGGTTTGAGCCACAGAACTACAAGTGTCGGGCCCGATGGCACAATTTATGAGCTCTGTGATCTTGAATCAGTCCCTCAAAGCCTCAGTCTCATAATCGATGGGATCTGTGGGTCAGGAGGCCGTGAGAAGCAAAAGAGATAAGATGCTGAGTACAACGCGTAGGGTAGAGTAGGCACTCAATCAGCGTTAGCTTTCATTGTAACCAGATGCGAATTGTGTATCGTATCCTATCACAGCACATCACATCGCATTGTATGTTGTAATTTGATATCCTTTAGCTCGTAAACGCCCTGGAGAAAAAAATAGCATAGCCTCCATAAAGTAGAGTAATACCTGAATTAAATCCTAAATGATACATTAGATTTGGTAAGGCTGAAAGGAAAAGGGAAGATATTCAAGGCAGAGGCAAAACTATGCATCTAGAATAGGAGCACATAAACAGACTACTTTTGCAAAGTGTAGAAGAACACAGGTCTGAATAGGATGTACCGTCAGGGAGTGGTAGTTTAAAATAGAAATATCTAGGTTGGTTAAGTGTCCAGTTGGTTAAGTGTCCAACTTCAGCTCAGGTCATGATCTCACTGTTCGTGGGTTCGAGCCCCGTGTGGGGCTCTGTGCCAACAGCTCAGAGCCTGCTGCCTGCTTCAGATTCTGTGCCTCCCTCTCGCTCTCTGCCCCTCCCCTGCTCGCACTCTGTCTCTCTCTCTCTCAAAAATAAATAAACATTAAAAAAAGTCAAATAAAATAGAAATATCTAATAGGGTTGTTTTACTCTGTAGTGTAAGGGCTTTGCAGTAAGACTTCTTTGCTTTTGCTGTTCAAAATACACTTTCAGAATGCTGCCGCTAATTGTATTTTTCTCTGGGCTTTTTAAACTGCTCTGGCAGGATCAGCATTGGTTCCCACTTTGCATATTCACATACGCAGTATGAATCGCATAAAAATGGGTGCCTGATGACAGCATAGAAAAGAATCTGTAAGTATTAGGCAAAATCTAACTAAGCCCGAAAAATATGCAAAGTTTTCAATCTAAGGAGTTTTTTTTACAAGTATTTTCTTTTTGTGGCTTTTTATTTTTTTTATTTTTGAGAAGGACAGAGAGGGTGCAAGCAGGAGAGGGGCAGTGAGAGAGGGAGAATCTTGATCAGACTCCGTGCTGTCAACATAGAGCTGGACATGGGGCTTGAACTCACAAACCACGAGATCATGACCTGAGCTGAAGTCAAGAGTTGGACACTTAACTGACTGAGTCATCCAGGCCACCCTCTTTTTATAGCTTTAATGGGCTTCAAAAAAAATTTTTTTACAGCTGATTCGTTGTTTTCATTTGGATCCATGTTAAAAGGAAATGAATGGATGACAAAGTTGAAAATAAAGTATCATTAGAGCCTGTTTTGAAATAGTCAAAGTGTTCTAGCAGTAATGACAGGTCTTAATTTATTCCACTAACATTTTTTTGTTTTTACGTGTTCAGCATGGGGGAAAATGTGCTTGTGGTTGCTACATCTATTCTCGAACTAGAATATGATTCTAGTTCAGAAATCCTGTTTGCCTGAATCAAATGTTGTTTTACATCCTGGCTGGTCATATTGCGGGACCAAATAGGGAATTCGGGATTATTTAGCCCGTCGTGCTTTCCCAGTGTTCTTCAACTTAATTCTCATACCAAGTATGTAACAGTATTCTGGACTTAAAGATTAGGGAATTAAACCTCCAAGTAAGCTTTCCAAGACCACCAGTCAGGAAGCGGTTAGAATCGGGATTCGAATTTAAGGGTCTGACGTCTGGTGTTCGGGTTTCTTCCTAGGCTCTTGTGCGCTTCCTGGCAGCTACCTTCCTCAAGCTGTGAAGGACTTCCTCTGGGAGCAGGCCAGTTAGGAGCTGGGGTGCCCTTTCTTTGCTTCTCCAGATTCTCTCTCTACCTTCTTCACCCTGGTATGCCCTGGCCGCTGGTACATTCTAGCTGTCTGGAGGGCTCCTTCACCCCATATGGCTCTCAGAGCTCCACATGGGAGCAGAACGTGGGACGTTGTTCACTCCTGGCCTCTCTGCCAGGTCGCAGTGGTTGGTGGCATTTCTCCCTGCAGCTCCCCTTGCCAGATTCCAGAAACTTCTCCCTCCCTTCTTGCCACTTCTTGCATTGGCACTGGCTGCCTTTTAACTTTCACTGTCTTTACTCTTCTCAGGTTCATCGCTTCTCCAACAACTTTTATAGTGATTTGAGTTGTGTGATGACAATTCAAGCAAAACCACTTCAGCAGAGACCTACCTGTTTTGCGGATAGAACGCAGTACGTATGCGAAATAACGACGCAGCCTGCTGTCTAGGCTGCATGCACCTGAGCACGAGGCCTGCAGAAGTCCGCGTGCTAGGCGTGTCTGAGCACACTCAGGGAAGGATACGGCCATGTGTGAGAATGAAAACGCACTGCTCCAATAGCAGCCACAAAAGTGACTTACCGTTAGGTGAGGGCCAATAGATAAGGGGAAGATAGCTGTGAATTCTTAATCTTCTGGGCTATACTGTGTGATTGCAGTCAGGGAGGACCTTAGACCTTATGTTCCTGTGGACGATTCTTCAGTGGAATGGAAGTTGAATTGGAAATGATAGTCTGTCCATTCGTTCAGCCAATATTCAGAAGTATCTGCTTGAGGCGGGCACTCTTCCAGACAGTGCCTCGTAATGGGCACATCTATCTATGCCCTGTTCACCGAATGCTTACAAGCTGAGTAATTAATTTGGCTCCCCCTCCCCATCCCTCCCGCCCCCAGGAATGAACAAGAAGGCAAATCACTGGGTGTGGGGGCCAGTGCTCCGTCTTTGGCCCGGCACCGTCTGGGACGAATCTCGGATGCTCGCGGACTCCACGCTTCCGCGAGGAAGACGCCTGCACATCTGAGGCTGCCTTCTCTCACTTCAGACTCCCAGAGGATGAAGACCCCCAGTGTGTGCAGCGATGAAGTTCTAAGGGGAACAAAGCCGTAAGTCTTGTTTCTCTCCTGGGGAACCAGAAGCCACACGTGACGGAGGATAGAGACAGGTGGACACCTTCTAAGTAGTTCATTAATTTGAATATTTCCCATGAACTGCGTTTCAGTAGTGTAGTTAAGCTGCGTGCTGGAAAGTAAAGTCAGGCAGAGAACCCGCGTTTGTGTCTTTCCAGTTTTTATTTAAATTCTAGTCAGTTAACATGTAGTGTAACGTTGGTTTCAGGAGTAGTATGACTGTTCGTTCTTTTTTATCTCTAAGGCTGTGTTTCACTCTGTGTGGGGGAGTTTCAGAAAAGCTTTTGACCTTAGGGCTCGACATCAAATCATTGCCCTGTTAGAAAGGAACTTGTCTTTTCCTTTATTACAGAGGTATTAGGGAGCAGCCCAGCTTTATCACTTACTCAAGTGCCCAGCAGTCTTTACATTAATAACGGCTAGTGTTTGTCGACAGCTTTCTGTTACCAGCACCAGCGGGACGAGTCACATTTATTATCTGACTTATTCCCTGCCACAAATCTTTTGAGTTAGTACTCGTGGGATCCCAGATCCAAGAGGAGGAGACAGAGGCTGAGAGAAGTTGCATAACTAGCCAAAGCTCCCAGGAAGGAGAGGCAGAGCCTGGGGCTCCCCCGAGGTGCTATGCAGCTTCTGAGACCTCCACTCCCTACCCCCCCGGACCACTGGCCCCAGGCTTCCTGCAGCAAGGGAGGGAGTCATTAAGGGGGCTGCCTTAGGCTCCCCCTGCAGGGATGGGGTGCATAATCAGCTGCCAGTGCTTAACCAGCAACTGGATTTTTCTGGATGCATTACACAGAGCCATGTTCAGCTTTGTGATAGAGTACTGTGTCTTTCACCCTCTGGAACTGGTATTTCTGGTGTTGTTCGCGTTATCCGGGGTTATTTGCTCTGATAGTTCTTTTTTTTTTTTTTTTCAACGTTTATTCATTTTTGGGACAGAGAGAGACAGAGCATGAACGGGGGAGGGGCAGAGAGAGAGGGAGACACAGAATCGGAAACAGGCTCCAGGCTCCGAGCCATCAGCCCAGAGCCCGACGCGGGGCTCGAACTCGCGGACCGCGAGATCGCGACCTGGCTGAAGTCGGACGCTCAACCGGCTGTGCCACCCAGGCGCCCCTGATAGTTCTTTTCAAGAGCTCTTCCCCTCCTCCAGTCCCACTGTGGTCACTTGGGACCCCTGGCCCCATGCCCCAGTCACCGGCACATTGCTGGCCCTCTCCTCCTCCTCCCAGCCCCCCTGGGCTCCACAAACAGGCTTTCATCCAAAACCTTTTCTATTTTCTGTTGAAATCTGTGCCTCCAGCTATGCCTTCCCTTCATGTTCTGCCCCTTCCTATCCATACACCACAGACCCGTGTTTTTCAACTGTTTTTTTTTTTTATATTACTGCCATACTAAGAAGCCCTTTTAGACGATCTTTCCTAATTCCTCCCTCACCTGTGGAATTTTAATGGCACAAATATACCGTACAGTCTATGTACTGTTCTTTATGTCTGTGTTTTATGCATAAAAAAAGTAAGGGTTGGTTTGTCTGTCCCACCAATAACCGGCGTTGGCCCCTTGGGGGGCAATGTCGCCCTCATTGATAGGCATACCTGTTTCCATTACTATTGATCACCTGCCTTGACTGGGTTCAGCCTTTTTTTCTGTCTGACCCACAACCATGCCAGCTGTGCCGGTCCTTCCTTCGTGGGGATTTTGTTCGTGCCCTTTCACTTTTAGCAAAGTAACCTGCTTTTTTTCTATCAAAGTACTCCAAGTTCACAGTGGAACATTAGAATAGTACCAAAACTACAAGTAGGTGTCAAAGGTCACCTGTATGCCTAATACCTAGAAATGTAAAAATGATAACTGTTGATAAATTTACTACCAATTTTATCTGTGGTTACGTTTCTTCTTTTCTTTCCTTTATCTTTTTTCCAGTACTACGTTTTCCTACTAATATAGCTTTTTTCATATTTTTTTCACTTAACATTATTCCTATTTTCCACATTGTTAAATATTTGTGAAAGCATGATTTTAACGACTAGAAATAACGTATGGGTATGTGATAATTTGTGAAAAAGTTCGCTATTACTGGAACTTTTCCTTCTATATTTTCACTATTATAATGTACAGGGGACATCATTTTATGTAAATCTTTTAAGTTTTTATTTAAATTCCAGTTAGTTAACAAGCAGTGTAATATTAGTTTCAGGTGTAGAGTATCATTTCATATAAATCCCAATAAGGATGTCTTTAAATTGTTTTTCCTGCTGGTACAACCCTAGAAGTAAAGCTACCGGGTCAAAGCTTATGGATAGTTTTCCGACTCTTCACATCTTTTTCCAAGGCTCTTCCCAGAACGGTTCTAACAATCTGTAGTCCCACTGGCAGGATGTGAAACTCTTTCCTTGCAGCCTCTAAACTATGGGTAGTATGTGTATTTTAAAACTTGATAGCCAGTATGGTCACATTTTAATTTTCATAACTTGATTGTTAACGAATCAATGAATTGGAATCTTATTGTAGAATATCCATCTCCATTCTTGTGCATGAACCAGACAGTCTTTCCATGTCAGTATCTGGTGGGGAATGTCTATCATCATTACTCTTCTGAACCTTTCCTCACCCTTCCTGACAAAGTCTATGATCTGGTGGTCAAATTCAAAAGCGAAAAGTATCACATTGAACCTGATGGCATTAAATCTATTACAAATGTAGGGATGACCGACACTTTCACAATATTTAGTTTTCTCATCGGAGAACGTATCTTGCCTCTCCTTTTAATGCCCTTACATAAAGTTTTATAGTTTTCCTCATCGAGGCCCTACACCTTGGTAATTAATTTTATCCTTCATTGATCGCTCCGTTCTCTCAATTTCTACAGCACTTCTGTTTAGAATCGTTTACCATAGCCCTTCATTACATCAACTGATTACGTTGTTCTCTAATAACTTCATGGGTTTTCAGTAACTTACAAGCTCCTTAAGAGGAGGAACCAGACCTTCAATTATTTCCGTATCCTGTACAGGGACTAGCATCGCAGAGCAGTCAGTAAATACAGTTCGACAGTCACTGCCGAGCAAGGAGAAGGTGACCGGAGCTGGTGGTCAGTCCCCCTCTTTACATTTGTCTTTCCCACACTCTGCTCATTGTCCTCGAACATTTCTTTTGAAAGGCAGCTGTGATTACCAGTTCCGATGAGGAGCTTTGTGGTGAGGTCTGTCCCCCTGTCTCTGCACCTGGGTGCTCAGTTACATGTTGTTGTGTTTACAGGCAAACTGGCATAGACCAGGGGTCCTCCCCACCGGCTCAGGCCTCAAGGAGCAGGTTACCCCCCATAGGCTCAGAGACTGGTGGGCAGAATGTGGCAGTTCCTGGATCTCGACCTGTTCCCGTAAGACACATTTCATTATATTTAAGTGCACCATTTAGATCGTCTACTGCAAAACAAACAACCACAATATAATTTTGGCCCTTCCGGGGCCAAGTACGAACTCAAGTAACGTAAAACGTCTCCATAATCTGCTTCCTGAAAGTAACTGGCAGGCGAGAACTGACGGGAGGTGGGAGGGTTAATTCACTGTCGTGCGAAATGAAAACCGGATTTGAACCGAATCAGAAAGTCCAGGTGTCAAAGAAAATCTGACAGTCAGAATGCTATAGCAAAGAAAATAGCATGAAGGTTAGGTCAGGAGACAGGGAGATCTGTGTTTGAGCCCGGCCACCCAAATGTAGTGTAGAAATTAACGTAGTAGAAATTAATCTCCCTGCGCCTTTGTTTTCTGACCCGTAGAAGGGCCACAGTGATTCCTTCCTCAAAGGACTGATAGAAGGATGACATGAATTTATAGATGGGAAATAATGCCTGCGTAAAGTCAGAGCTCTGTAGAACGCCCCTGCCATTTTTATCAGTTCTCATGTTTACGGCTCAGGGGCACCATGTCCGGCTCAGGGGCACCATGTCCGTCGCAATGCGGAGGGAATGTCTTCTTCACCCAGGCTCACCGCGGCCACGTGATGGCAGAAGGTGTGGGGCAGGTGTGGGGCTCCTGGTGTGCATCACCAGATGTCCCCCCCACAGTTACAGTGACTCGCCACTTCGCTCTCTTACGAGTAACTAACTCATCTCTATTTCGTAAAACACAGAAGGGCCCCAGTCATGGGAACCTAAAAAGCCTAAGGAGAAAAACCGATGGAATGTTTTCTCTTGCATTCCTTTGCTTCCCTGAGTGCAGCGGCAGAATCCATTCCTAGAAAGGCAAGAATTGCTCAGCTTTCGTGTGTAACCTTAGAATGTCGTGGCTTAGAGTAAAATCATAAAGGAAGGCAGACATCACATTCAAAAAAAATAAACCCAAAATTACATTTCTATTATAATTTAATATTGGGTACTTTATGCGGTTCGGGTTTTTAATCCGTATTTATCTATTAGGACACTTGCTTTATCAGGTTAAATAATAAAATGACATAATCAACATGTGTTTTGACATTTATGCTTGATAGATGTTATACTTCCCAGTATCTAAAAAAAAGTTTCAGATAAGGGAGTGAATGGATGAATAAATGAGTGAATGGTTGAAACACAAAGAAAGGAATCTTCTCTTGTCTTTTTTAAGGATTGCGTTTACCTGAAACCAAAACATATTATCCTTTATTTAGTACAGAGGGAGGCATCCACAGAACCGTGTGTTAAGTGCAGTACCTGACAGTTTGGAACGCTCGCCTCTTCGAGAAAGATCTCTGACCGTGGAACAGTTTTCAAGACCCAGCACAACCCATACATTTCGGGTAGGTTGTCTGTTAACCATAAAGTTGACTTTTAAAAATGTCTGAAACAATACGGGGGGACTGGGTGGCCCAGGCGGTTAAGTGTCTGACTTCAGCTCGGGTGGAGATCTCACAACGCGTGGGTTCGAGCCCCGCGTCGGGCTCTGTGCTGACAGCTCAGAGCCTGAAGTCTGCTTCTGATTCTGTGTCTCCCTCTCTCTCTCTGCCCCTTCTCACAGTCTTTCTCTCTCTTTCCCTCTCAAAAATAAACATTTAAAAAAAAAAAAAAAGAATCTTGTTTAAAAAAAATACGTGTAACAATAAAGCTCACCCCTCATTTTATGTTTCTTCTGACAGTTAGATACTCCTCGAAAAGGTTCACTGACCCTGATGGAATTTGCTGGCCACACATGGACAACTCAGAGTCTGTTGACAGGTCAGTTTTCTCCACATGTAAATAAATGAGGTGTGATGTAAAGTTTCAAGTTTTGGAAAGAGAAATGGAAGATCATCTACCTAAGTAGGACTCTTTTGACCACGTTAAGAGCAAATTACAAGTGTTTGTCACCCATGGCCAGACACAGAAGCCTCTAGAAAGAGCCACACTTTGGGGCGCCTGGGTGGCGCAGTCGGTTAAGCGTCCGACTTCAGCCAGGTCACGATCTCGCGGTCCGGGAGTTCGAGCCCCGCGTCAGGCTCTGGGCTGATGGCTCAGAGCCTGGAGCCTGTTTCTGATTCTGTGTCTCCCTCTCTCTCTGCCCCTCCCCCGTTCATGCTCTGTCTCTCTCTGTCCCAAAAATAAAAAAAAACGTGGAAAAAAAAAAATTAAAAAAAAAAAAAAAAAAAAAGAAAGAGCCACAACTCAAAGATAAGCCCTCGCCTGCTGTTAGTCATAAAGGGGAAAATGCCCACATGCTCTGCATTAAACTGGGGCCTCACTCTCAGAAAAAGGAAAATGCTGTCTTAGGAGCCTCAGGACAAATCAGTGTCTCTCTCCACAATAACAGTTTTCATGTTTTCTCATCACACCCTCCTCTTAATTCCCTTTAAAGATCTAATTTATAAAAATTAATACAAATATTCTAAATATTTTAGAATGGAGGGTTTCACAGATAAATACTTATTTTCAGCCCAGTAGCTATTTTTAGAGTAAAGTTTCTAGTCCGAACGCAGGCCAGTGATGTTTTAATTCTCAAAACTGTTACCAGTATTTTTGTTTAATTAGGCAACATAGTATTATCATGAACTGTGCCACTCTGGAACCCAATGCCAGGTTTCCATCCCACTCACTGAGCTATCTTAGGAGAGCCTCAACCTTCTTGGGCCTCAGTTTCTTCTTTTTATAATAGTCTGGGTTGATCAAGCCATCACTGGAAAAATGTCCGGAGAGGACCTCGCTAGATTCTAGGCATATGTTGTTTGTTCAAGAATTAGGAGTCATTGGGATTATAGGTCATGTGAAATGCACAGGGTAACTTGCTGTGTTAAGGCAAATGCTACAGTTTAAACATAAGTCTAGTAAAATTGAAGCGTTGTGACAACACGCTAATTTTATCACTGTTTACGTCAGCCCTTCTGTAGTTCTGTGGCATAGTGATGTCACGGATGCTTTAGGCTTTTACAGATTCTCTCGAGGAACACTCAGTGTAGTGGGGAAGATGAGGGGACCGTGAGAGAGGTGAGCAGGACCACCGGCTGGCTGTGCAGATGGGTAAAGGGTCGAGGGGCGGCCCGGAGGGGCCGTGAGCCACGCAAACCGGGATGAGCATCACGCGGTACACGAGACCGATCCCCTGGATGGTCAGTAGACAGTGGTGCGGCAGAGGGGACACAGAGAATTTCGATGAGTTTCGTTTTGGAGATCTTGACCGCAGGACGCTAAGTGGAGCTGTCTAATAGTTTACTGGGCACACAGGATTAGAGGTTCCGAGAGGGAACTGGGTTCTGAATTCGTTTGAAATCTGCACATTTAATTTACCCCCCGTACTAAGTCAGTATATTCTCTTATCAGGAGTCTTGTGACTGTTATTACCGACCATCAGGAGCTTTTCTCATGGCTATAGAAATAACTGAGGTACATAAGAGGTACTTCTGTAATTCTAAGAACTTATTTTCTTTCTTTGTGACAAGCAGGCATGTCATCTCTTAACCTTTGCTTCCAGGTCAAAAAGCACCAGGAACTATTAATTTATCGACATTTGTTCTGTGGCAGAAGAAAAAGAGAAAGGGAGAAGCTGAGGGGAATCCCCAGCAGTGGCAAGGGTCTCTTAAGGCAGCTGACATTCCTTCTGCCCCCATGAAGCCAGTAGGCCACCAGAACTCACTACTCGGCTTCCTGGGATCCACCTCAGGGTAGAAGGTGCTAGCAAAGCCACCAGCTCTCGGAGGACACAGGGCCAGAACTTAGGCTTAGTGGAGAAGGTGAATAACTTCCTTCCTTCCTTCCTTCCTTCCTTCCTTCCTTCCTTCCTTCCTTCCTTCCTTC
>NW_024412412.1:16664559-16689248 GCF_014898765.1 Herpailurus yagouaroundi
TTCCTTCCTTCCTTCCTTCCTTCCTTCCTTCCTTCCTTCCTTCCTTCTTTCTTCACTCCCTCCCTCCTTCCCTGCCTCCCTCCCTCCCTCCCTTCCTTCCTTCCTCCCTCCCTCCCTTCCTTCCTCTCAGGACCCTGGATGGCTGTTTTTGCATATTTCCCGGTTTATGTAAAAGCAACATCAAAGTATTTTGGTTTTCTTTTTAAAAAAAAAATACCGTCTGTATTGAATGTACAAAGCCATCCTTTTGAGAGCTGGAAGTTTGAAGCAGTTTAATGGGCGTTACTTTGTGGTTGGTGTTTCAGGTTCACAGTATCCGCCTAAATCTTTTCAGAGGACGACTCTGACGTCAAGGAAGAGATTCCAAGTGGCATCTTGATGGAAGCAGCCAGTCTCAGCATGCCATTTATCACACGAATAATGGAAGAACAAGTATTCTACTACGCATCAGTTTGTCTGACAGCGGGACCTGAGCCCGTCTGAAAGAAATGCAAGCACATAAACAGCTTAGTTTTGCATCCTTGCATTGTGAAGAGACTACGAGTCAAATTCACCGACTTTCTTCCCTGGAAGCGTTCGGATCTAATAGGTGTTTATAATCCATCATCTTGTCAATCACACATACACAGACACACACATAAGCAGTGCATATATTTACACACTCAACAGATGAGAGGATACTACCTAGGAATGGGCCATTTTGTAACTTTGTGTCTTGACGTGCGTTTTGTGTCTCATTCTGTGACTCATCCATCGAAGTCCTGGTTACTAATTGATGTGATGTCACTCCCTTCTTTAGAAAATAGCAAAGCCCTCTTTGGTATCGTATGTCAGTTTATCTAAGATTCAGATTGTTCTGGGCGTTGTGCTCACTTTCTTACACCTTTGTAAAAAATTTTTTAATGTTTATTTTTGAGAGACAGAGTGTGAGCGGGGGAGGGGCAGACACAGAATCGGAAGCAGGCCCCGCGCTCTGAGCTGTCAGCACAGAGCCCGACACGGGGCTCGAACCCATGAACCGTGAGATCATGACCTGAGCCGAAGTCAGACACTCAACTGACTGAGCCACCCAGGGGCCCCCTTACACCTTTTTTCAAAAAGTACTTGAGTCACGAGCCTCTTTGAGAAATGACAGCAACTGTCTCCCGAGCCAATTTCATTTTGCTAGTTTTCATGCTCAGCCTCAGGCAGTCTGTCCAAAAGTGTTCCAAATTTATTGACTTTTAAAGCTGACTAGAAACCTAATTTCCCCATACCGTGTATGGTTTCCTGTTTGCTCTCTGCGGGTGAAGGTGTTCATCCACTGGAGGGAAGCCCTGAAGCAGCCTCCTGCTTCTTTTATCACAGTCTGATGTTTGCTCAGATGTCACATCTGCTGTGAACCCTCCCTGATCCCTCTAAGGCAGCCGTTCTTTCCGCTGTGTCCTCTGACCCTGCGTGTGTCTCTTCCGACCATGTTCCCCTATCTGGCATTCATACAGAAAATGGAATGGGGATTGCGAAGGGGAGGTGATCGGTTGGAGGCCAGGCTCTAGGGTCATTTTCTTTTCTTTCCTTTTTTCTTTCTTTTTTTTTTTTGAGAGACGGGGGGCGGGGGGTGAAAGTGAGTGAGGGGCAGAGAGAGAGAGAGAGAAGGAGAGAAGCGGTGCTTAATTGAAGCAGGGCGTGTGTTTTCTTTTGTTTTTGTTTTTTTTTTTTTTTTGGTTTTTTTGTTTTTAACCAAAGTGGGGCTCGTGTTCACCCAAAGCAGGGCCGGAGCTCACCGGAAGCAAGGCTTCTGTTTTATCCAAATTGGGCCTCAAGCTCACGAACCACGAGATCATATCCTGAAATGAAGTCACATGCTTAACCGACTGAACCACCCAGGTGCCCCAGGGTCATTTGTTTGCCTCCCACCTGCCCCATGGTTTTCCTTTATAGTGACTTAGGTTCTTAGATGTTTCTATTCTCAGATCTCAAAGCACCAAAATTTCTTTTTTTTTTTTTTCCGATCAGATACTTACATTTTATCAATTTATTTTTTATTAATCTACAATGACACTTGTCCTATTATCGCTTAAATGCATAATAAATTATTTTCAGCATATTTCTGGTTGTAAGAAGAGAGGATCTTTGCCTACTTAGAGATGTCTGGAAATTAAAAAGTGTGTTGAGACGGGAACTAGTGTTGCCCTTGATCACAGAGGACAGGACAAAAATGGTGCTGGAGCCTTGCCTCTTTTTTGTTTCTCCCTTACATTTCTCCTGACTTATTTTTCACAGTTTTGGAACCTGTTATGGAGTAGGTGGCTGGCCCCAGCTCCGTGACTCTCGATTTTTAATGCGTAGTTACCCACACAAAGCAGACCGAAGCATTTAGAAATGTTTCAAAACTCTCCCTCAACATTAGCTATAGGCACTTAAAATACCGGTCTTGATTTAGCCACTCTCAAATGTGAGGGATTCCTGGACACGGGAGCAGCCTGGAGTCCCTGTTTCCAAGGGCCTCTAGTCCTGGTGCCCTCTGGTCCCTAATTCCTGCTAACGGTGGGTTTTCTATCCACCCTGCTCTTTCAGAACAGCTCAAGCTAATTCATGTCAATTTCCAGGACCCATTCAACTGCTTCCCTGTCAGCACAGACCTCTTAGAAGGGAAAATAACTGATATGCATTCTAAACTAACATCAAGGAAGAGTATCCAAGAGAAATGATTTTCTCGTGGAGAACCACTGAATAGATTTTATGGTAGCTTTACTTTCTGTGGCTTCAAAGGTTTCTAAATGAAAATCTATTATTTGTATATGTATTGATAAAACCGCTTTAGAAACAGAACCAAGTGCAGTAATCATTTTCAACTGGAGCATACAGCACAAATTTATTTTTATTTCTTTTTTAATTTTTTTGACAAAATTATTATTTTGAGAGAGCCTGTGAATGAGCATGAGCAGGGGAGGGGCAGAGAGAAAGAGGAAGAGAGAGAATCCCAAGCAGGCTCTGTGCTGTCAGCATCGAACCTGGCATCCTGCTGCATCCCACAACCCTGAGATCATGACCTGAGCCAAAATTAAAGAGTCAGAAGCTTAACCAACTGAGCCACCCAGGTGCCCTGAAAAAGTACAATTTTAGAGATAACAGAGGCATGGCTTTGCCACTGACTTTAATAAGACCTGCTTAGAGCATGTATTTTTATACCTGTACACTTCGTTTATAGGTTAAATGAGATTTAGAGGTTAGCAAATGATGCTTACATCAAGGATAGTGCTTTTTGAAGTGATCAGGGAAGAACTGGGGCTGTGTTTTCATAATACTCTACCTTGATAAGTAAGTCTTAGAATTTCTTTGTTAAAAATTGGAAAAGGCAAATTGAATTACTCCTGAGGTCAATTTTTATTTTTTTAAAAATTTTTTCAACGTTTATTTATTTTTGGGACAGAGAGAGACAGAGCATGAACGGGGGAGGGGCAGAGAGAGAGGGAGACACAGAATCGGAAACAGGCTCCAGGCTCTGAGCCATCAGCCCAGAGCCTGACGCGGGGCTCGAACTCACGGACCGCGAGATCGTGACCTGGCTGAAGTCGGACGCTTAACCGACTGCACCACCCAGGCGCCCCTGAGGTCAATTTTTAAATGAAGGTTAATGACTATGTTAATTGAAATGTCTGTTAATTCATCCAAAACCAAGGAAGGAATGAAGGAATTTTAAAATAATATAAAAACATGTAAAATACCATAGAAAACTGCTAAACAGTATACATGTTCAATGCAATCCCTATCAAAATAACACCAGCATTCTTCACAGAGCTAGAACAAACAATCCTAAATTTGTACGGAACCAGAAAAGACCCCGAATAGCCAAAGCAATCTTGAAAAAGAAAATCAAAGCCGGGGGCATCACCGTTCCGGGCTTCAAGATGCATTACAAAACTGTAATCATCAAGACAATATGGTAATGGCACAAGAACAGACACTCAGATCAATGCAACAGACTAGAGAACCCAGAAATGGACCCACAAGCATATGGCCAACTCATCTTTGACAAAGCAGGAAAGAATATCCAATGAAATAAAGACAGTCTCTTCAGCAAATGGTGCTGGGAAAACTGGACAGCGACATGCAGAAAAATGAACCTGGACCACTTTCTTACACCATACACAAAAATAAACTCAAAGTGGATAAAAAGACCTAAACGTAAGACAGGAAGCCATCAAAATCCTAGAAGAGAAAGCAGGCAAAAAACCTCTTTGACTTTGGCCACAGCAACTTTTTACTCAACATGTCTCTGGAGGCAAGGGAAACAAATGCAAAAATCAACTATTGGGACCTCATCAAAATAAAAACCTTCTGCACAGCGAAGGAAACAATCAGCAAAACTACAAGGCAACCGACAGAATGGGAGAAGATATTTGCAAACGGCATGTAAGATAAAGGGTTAGTATCCAAAATCTATAAGAAAGTTATCAAACTCAACAACCAAAAAACAAATGATCCAGTGAAGAAATGGGCAAAGGCACGAACAGACATTTCTCCAAAGAAGACTTCCAGATGGCTAACGGACACATGAAAAAATGCTCAACGTCACTCATCATCAAGGAAACACAAATTAAAACCACAATGAGATACCACCTCACACCTGTCAGAATGGCTAACATGAACAACTCAGGCAACAACAGGTGTTGGCAAGGATGCAGAGAAAGAGGATCTGTTTTGGGTTGCTGGTGGGAATGCAAGCTGGTGCAGCCACTCTGGAAAACAGTATGGAGGTTCCTCAAAAATTTAAAAAAAGAACTACCCTATGACCCAGCAATTGCACTATTAGGTATTTATCCAAGGGATACAGGTATGCTGTTTCGAAGGGACACACGCACCCCCATGTTTATAGCAGCACTATCGACAATAGCCAAGGTATGATAAGAGCCCAAATGTCCATCGATGGATGAATGGATAAAGGAGATGTGGTACATATATACACAATGGAGTATTACTTGGCAATCAAAAAGAATGAAATCTTGCCATTTGCAACTACGTGGATGGAACTGGAGGGTATTATGCTAAGTGAAATTAGAGAAAGATAAATATCATATGACTTCACTCATATGAGGAGTTTAAGATACAAACAGATGAACATAGGGAAGGGAAGCAAAAATGATATAAAAACAGGGAGGAGGGCAAAACATAGGAAACTCTCAAATATAGAAAGCAGAGGGTAGCTGGAGGGGTTGTGAGACGGGGGATGGGCTAAGTGGGTTACAGGCACTAAGGAATCTACTCCTGAAATCATTGTTGCACTCTATGCTAACTAACTTGGATGTAAATTTAAAAAATGAATAAATGAATTAAAAAATAAATGTTAAAAATTTTAAAAATAATATGAAAGGAAGTGTCCATGCTGATGTTATTCTGAACTAGAATGGAATTTCTATGCCAATTAAGAGGTACATCTTTCTTATTCAGGATTTTTATCTCTATAATTTTTTTAAATTTATTTTTTAAGCTCAAGTTAGTTTACATAAGTGTAGTATTGGTTTCAGGGTAGAATGCAGTGATTCATATATGCAGTGATACATATAACACCCTGTGCTCATCCCAGTAAGTGCCTTCCTCAATGCCCATCACCCATTTAACGCACCCCCCCACCCACCCCTCCCTCCAGCAACCCTCAGTCTGTTCTCTAAGAATTTCTTATGGTTTGCCTCCCTCTCTGTTTTTATTTTATTTTTCCTTCCCTTCCCCTATGTTCGTCTGTTGTGCTTTTTAAATTCCACATACGAGAGAAATCATATATGTCTTTAACGGACTTATTTCACTTAGTGTAATACATTCTAGCTCCATCCACGTTGTTGCAAATGGCAAGTTTTCATTCTTTTTCATCTCACCTCTATAATTTTTAATAAAAGTATTGAAAGAGTTTTCAAAAACTCATTATACTCTTAAAGCTTCTTTCAATTCCCGATTTGCATATAATTTGCATACCTGTCCACAGTTTCTAATACACAGGTTATTCATTCCTTTATTTTTTACTGCATAAGCAGACTTGGACCAGTGAATTAAAAATGCATAACCACATTGTTTGGGAGAGGTTTATCTCATTTATGAATTCCCAATTAACCTTTGTTTCCCCACAGAAGATGACATTCCTGTGTGATAATCATGGATTTATTATTTCATCAAATACCCATCAAGCACCTTCTTTATGTAAGGTTGTGTCCTAAGCAAGTTCAGGTAGCAACAGCTGGGCAAGGTAACAGTGGAAAGAGCTGTAGCTTCGAATCAAATAGGAAAGGCTTTATTGCAGAGGTTATATTTGAGCAAAGACTTGAAGATGGGGAAAGAGACATGTATCTATGGTGAAAAAAAGTTCTAGACAGTGGGCCAAACACACAGACCTAGAGCAGGAGCATCCCTGGAGGTTTGAGGAACAGCAGAGGCCAGTGGGACATGACATGGAAATAGCCAGGGGGTGAATAATAGGAGATGAGATCAGCGAAGTAATAGGAGCTGAGGGGTTAAGATCCTTTTTGACCTTGGAAATCGTAAATTATCTGAAATAGGAAGCCACCGGAGGGTGTTGAGCACAGAGTGGCGTCATCTGACCCCAGAGGATGCTGAGATCAGATGGTAGTGGTGCAGATGCTGAAGAGTCAAGGGACTGGATGTTTTGAAATTTGAGCCAATAGGATTTGCGGTTGCATTTGATGTGTGAGGCAAAGGAATCAAGATTGACTCCTAGGCTTGGGCTTAACTCTAGGGAGCATGTTGGGTCTTTGAGATGCTTCAGTGAGGATGTTGAGGCATTTGGAGAGCTGCACTTGGGGTTTAGAGAAGAAATACAGACAGGAGGGATACATTTGGCAACGGTCAACAGACAGATGGTACTTAAGTGCTGGAACGGAGGAGATAACCAAGAGACCGAGTGTAGACATGCAGGGAAAACAAAAGTTCTGGGCCGTGGGCACCCTAACATCTAGAGGAGCGGGATGTGAAGAGAAACTAGCAGAGCCGACCGAAAGGAATGATTGGTGAGGGAGAACAAAAATCAAAGAATGTGGAATGCTCCAAGTCAAGGAGGGGAAAAAAGTTTTCCAAGGAGGTGACAAGGACTCAAACATGTTGAATGCTGTTGATAGGTCAATTTCGATAAGAGCCAAGAAAGGACTTAAAGATTTGCCACAGGGAGGGTATTGGGGACATTGGGGGGCATCGACAAGATCTATGTTAGTGGAATAGACAAGGCAGAAGCCTGACTGCAGAGGGTTCAGGAGAGAATATGAGGAGAGAAATTCAAGCCCAAAGGCATAGCCAGTCTTTTGAGGGATTTTTCTGTAAAGGGGAGCCAAGGAATGGATCCAGAGGGAGATGTGGACTCAATCCTTTAGAGAGAAAGAAAATAAAAATCATGAGATATATTTAATGCTATTAAAGATATTAGATAAATACATTTTCTTAAAGTCTTAACGTGATTGAACAATAGGGAAGTGAATAAAATACCAAGAGTATGCTCTCCATTCTCACTCCATAGAACTGATCAGTAGTTTTCTTTCCAGACGTTACTCCAGCCTAGGTCCTTTGTAAGTTAATAAAAGGAAACCTCCAGGACACCTGGGTGACTCAATGGGTTAAGCATCATCCCACTCTTGATTCTGGCCCCGCCTTGAACTCTGCCCTGGGCATGGAACCTGCTTAGGAATCTCTCTCTCCGTCTCTCTCTCTCCCTCTCTAAAATTAAACGAATGAATGAATGAATGAATGGATGGATGGAAACCTCCTGTGAAATGAAGGAGGCGGCCAGACGGGAGAGCTCACACACCCTACCACTCTGCCTCAATTGCAGACCCAACACAAAGGTACTTGCAGGTGGTACGACTTTACTAACCCTTAGGGTGTGGGGCTGGGGGGAGGGAGAAAGGTTTTTCTCTCCCCTAGCAACAGCCCAGCCAATGAGAGACTGTCACAGCTCAGCCAATGAGAAGCCACTACACTTTAAACTCCCAGTTTAGACAAAGGAGTTTTAGTTTCTAGCAGCCACTCCCAATCCCCTCTCTCCTGTATAAAACAACTTTCTGGGGATCCCTGGGTGGCTCAGGCCCTTGGGTATTCCACTTCGGCTCAGGCCATAGTCTCAAGGTTTGTGAGTTGGAGCCCCACAGTGGGCTCCCTTCTGTCCGCGCAGAACCCACTTCGGATCCGCTGCCCTGTCCTCTCTCTCTGCCCCTGCAGCACTCACACTCTCTCAAAAATGAGTGAACTTTTTTTTTTTTAAGTGTTTTTTCTTCTTTGTTCTCCACACCTGTCTATGGTTTTGCTGTCTGCTGTGTCTCAAAATTGCAACTCTCGGCTGTTTCCAAATATACCCAATTTGCTGGTAAGATAAGTGAGGTTTTTTTTTTTCCAACGTTTATTTATTTTTGGGACAGAGAGAGACAGAGCACGAACGGGGGAGGGGCAGAGAGAGAGGGAGACACAGAATCGGAAACAGGCTCCAGGCTCCGAGCCATCAGCCCAGAGCTTGACGCGGGGCTCGAACTCACCTGGCTGAAGTCGGACGCTTAACCGACTGCGCCACCCAGGCGCCCCAAGATAAGTGAGTTTTATTTTTAAGGTTAAGGCAGAGCCGAGGCTGCCTGAAGAAAAGAGGGGAAGTGGTAGTTAGGGAGCTTAGTCCTTGGGAAGAATTCCAGCCTCCCAGTCACTTTGCTTTTCCTTCTGCAGGCTCAGTGCTTTGCCTTCATTCCCTCTTGAAGAGCTCACTACAACTACCATCCCCTTACCAACCGCCCCACTCCCCCCTACCTTTCCCAGCTTCTCTTACTCCGCGTCTTTCCACGGCCTTGACCTTCCCCCCCTCACTTGTTCTTCTAGCTGCTGACTTTTCACGGTCGCGAGGATACTGTGGAAAATATTTGCATCACAGCAACCTTACTCAGCTTTCCCTAGTCCCAGTGGGCCACCGGATGCCAACTGGAAACCGCTGCTCCCAAGGATGTTGCCCCTGAAGCTGCCCGAAGATCAAAACGGAAGGCCGCTCTGCGTGATGGAGAAGCCGGGGTGCAGCCCCGCAGGCAGGCAGGCAGGCAAGCAGCCAGGCCCCAAAGGGTAGAACCCTGCCCGCTGCGCGAGGAAGCATGAGGTCAGGGACCCAGCCAGGAAAAAAAATAAGCCCCAAAGGCTGACTTTCAAACCAAATGCCTCTTCATTTCAATGTTCAAATAGCCGGTTCTCTGTAGTTGCGGTTCTCCGGTGCGTGACCAGCGGGAACCTTAAGCCCAAAGCCCTGCCCCGCCCTGGCCACATGCAGCTGCCTCAAATTCCACCCCCGGGCTTCTCCCCCCCCCCCCCCCACTCAAGTGCCTTCACTTACATTCAGCAACACCCCATAGCAGCTAGGAGCTGGGTTCCCCTCTGTCAGTTTCCGCTGGACCAAACACGGAGGCCGGAGTGCATGGCGTAGGTTTGTGCCCAGCGCAGTAACAACCCGGCTGCTGCTGTTTGCGGAGCCTGGGAGGCTCCAGCCCAGTCCCGAGGCCCAGGGCGGCCGCCGCAGGGAGAAGCCCCGGTCTCCGGGTCCCCGCCGTAGGGAGGCCGGGCCTGTCTCCTGCGGGAGGAGGAAGAAGCGAGCGGCCCGGGCGCCACCTCTTTCCTCTTGGGGGAGGGCGCTGGCATCCTCGCGGCCGCGGCTCGGGGGCTCCCGGAGTCCCGGAACTCCTCCCAGGGCCGGCGCACTTGAACTCCGGGAGTTGGCCCAGCACCTCGCCCCGCCGTCCTGCCAGTCTCCGTCCCAGTGCGGAGCGGCCCGCCGGCGCGATGCTGGCGCTGTGGCTGGTGGGCCTGGGGCAGAAGCTGCTGATCTGGGGCGCGCTGGGCGCCGTCTCCGTGGCGGGAGCCACTCTTCTCCTGAGCCTCCTGCAGATGGTGGCGAGGTGCGCGCGGCAATGGCAGCAGATGAGGGGCCTCCCCACGTTGCCCGGCTGCTACCCCTTGGTGGGACACGCGCTGATGATGAAGCCAGAGGGGAAAGGTAAGAGACGCGGGGGCCGGTGGGCTTCCTAGCCTGCGCGGACCCGCCGGCAGGAAGGCCCAGGGTGCAGGAGCTTCCCCGCCCCCCCCCCCACCTCCGCCCTACCCGCCCCGGGCTCAGCCGGGTCCGCACCTGCTCCCCGCCAGCCCCCCTTCTCATCAGCCTAGAGCACTACGACTTGAGGGCCGCTTTGGAGAAACAAGAATCTGTCCCCTGCTGGAGAGCGGGTTCCCAGTTCTATCCGGTTTGCCCTTACGACCCCTGATAAAATTGCTCCTGCCTCTGTTTCACGTCAAGGTTTTCTTTATGTACAGGCTGGAACGCAGTATGTGTAAGCTGTCCTTCTAACTCTTCTTTTCCCTCTTGGGAGCTGTTCCTATCTCTAAACACTGCCTGTCTGCTTTCTTGGGTGTTAAAGCCAAAGAGCAGAAACTTCCCTGGAGCGGGGAATGCACCTGAAAACAGTCCCATCATCCTCCACCCACCCACTGCCCTCCGAAAATCAGGGACTAGAGATTTCATCTGAGGCTTCCCTCCCTCCCCGCATCACAACATTTGGCCACAACTTTGTAGCCTTCTTGACCTTCTTATTTGAGTTCTTTTAAGGAGGTTAGGTGATAACCGTGAACTAGGAGGGCAGGGCCGTCTGGCAAACTTAACACACCAGGTTTTAAAAGCCTTATTTATGAAACGGTGCACTGTTTTTGTTTTTTTTGTGTTTGCTTCTTGTTTTTGTTAGGTTTCATGGATGAGGGGAAAAATCACCGTGAGTGAGAAAGTTCTCAGAAGCACCTGGTTTTACAGTCTCCCATCAGAGACCGTGAATTAGATCTTAGCACTCCGTTTTCATGGGTGTGCAAATGGGGATACCCAGGGTTCAAAAGATTTGCCCCAAATGACAGGTTCTAAAATGAGCCTAGGACCACAATCCAGTTTCGCCTCAGATTAATTGTAAATAGCAGTTTTACAAGTTGAGCATTAACTCCCAACCTTGAAGTATTATTTCTTTTCTAGCCCTCCCCTCCCCCCACCCCTAACCCTCGTGCTGTCATTGCACTCACGGAAACAAATAAGGCCTCATGGGGCGGGAGTGACCTGGGGGGGTGTTTATCAAAATATCGAAAATGTTCCCTGGCAGAAGAAATCCAAGTTAACCTTTCACCAATTAAACATCAACGTGACTAATGTTACAAGTTATCCAATACCGCATCTAGATGTCTGAGAATCGTGTTTGTAGAAATCATCTAGGTTGAAACTAAGAGCAGAGCTAACCTCTCCTTCTACCCTGAGACTTTATAGCATTAAAGAGTCACTGTGTCGATATATAGGGCTCCCAATTCCCAGCAAGAAATAATATGCTTAAGAAATCTCATCATATTCTTTTGGGAATTTATTCTAAACATTGAAATCTCTAGCGAATGAGACCTGTTTCAAAATAAACTTGTGAGTCGATTGGAATATTTAAAGCAAGTCTCCCTGGAGTTACTTTCTAAGTGAAAAGAGTGACAACATACTGGCTTTGACGAAGGGGCTTTTTAATCCATCCGCAAGTACTGGGTTTTGGCATCAGGCAAAGCTTTGCTCCGTTTCCGGCGTTGCAACCGAGTTGTTTTAATTTGAGGAGTTGTTTGAAACTCTCTAAACGGAAAAGAGCAAGAGGAGAACTCCAGCAACGGCCAGAAGACATTGGACAAAATGGCAGTATCGACAATTTCTTGAAATGTAAATGGACTGAATCCTCCAATAAGAACACATAGTGTGGCTGCATGGATAGGAAAACAAGACCCATTTTTATGCTGCTTACAAGAGACTCGCTTCAGACATAAGGACACACACAGACTGAAAGCGAAGGGTTGGAAAACGATGTTCCACGCAAATGGAAACCGAAAGAAAACTGGGAAGCTACCCTTACACCAGACAAAATAGAGTTTAAAACGATGACTGAAATAAAAGACCAACAGCGTATTCATGATAATAAAGGGGTCAATCCAATAAGAAGATACGGCATTTATAAATGTAAATGTACCCAACACAGAAGTACCAAGATGTGTAAAGCCAATATTAAAATTTTCTTAGAGTTTTTACCCTTAACTTGTAAGTTAATTGTATGACAGTTATTTTAAGGATTAAATTCAATGCATGTTATTTCCAGATCGCTGTCTAGAGCTCGGTTAGAGTAAGTTCCTTAATTGTCAGTCAAACACGGGGCCCTCCCTGGAGCCCAGCATTGGGCTAAACAAAGTAGCTGGTGTCAGAATAGTCCAAGATACGTTGCTTGTTCTCATTGACCTTGTCTCTTAGGCAGGAGGCTGTGCTTCTGATTTTGTGGCCACTGTTCAAACTCCAGCCTCGATAATCTCACCTGGAGTTCTGCCCTTGACTTTCCATTGGCGTTTCAAACCAATTTCTTGCTTTTTTAGTCCATTATGTCAACACCTGCCTGCCCTAACTGTTCTCTGATATCGGACCTGTTACCTTCCAACCACAGGCTCAGATTTCCCTGTCTCCTCTATCAGGTCACACAAGGCAGGAAGTTATCGTGAGACATGGCATTCTGACACCGTTGACTTGACCCAGCTCTTCTCGTAGCAATTTTGACAACCATTTAGACCAGGCGACATTTGAAAGCAATATGGCGTAATGGTCAAGATGGAGCACTGTAGTGTCTTACCGCCTTAAGTACAAAGCCAAGTTCCATCATGTACTCTCTGTGATGGTGGGCAAGTTTCGTCAATTGTGACAGTAATCATGCCTTTCATTTAACTATGGTGAGGTGTAAAAGACAGTGCATCAAAAACGCTAACTCTAGCTCAGACATAGAATAACTTGCTGCTGTAGGGGCGGCTGGGTGGCTCAGTCGGTTAAGCGTCCGACTTTGGCTCAGGTCACGATCTCGCGGTCCGTGAGTTCGAGCCCCGCGTCGGGCTCTGTGCTGACCGCTCAGAGCCTGGAGCCTGTTCCAGATTCTGTCTCTCTCTCTCTCTGCCTCTCCCCCGTTCATGCTCTGTCTCTCTCTGTCTCAAAAATAAATAAAAAAATTAAAAAAAAGAATAACTTGCTGCTGTAAAGGAATAGGACATAATGGATGTTAGCTCTTTTAGGATAATTATTACTAGGTTTCAATGTGCTGAAACCTGCAAACACTTAAAAAAGTCATTACTATGTATTTAGTATTACATGGAGTGGACATCCGTGAGCTCCTGTCCTACTGCACTGTGCACAACCTGACCTGGGATTGGGTGAAGCCTGGGATTGGGTGAAGCTTAATGATGGATGAAGAGCAGGGATGGGCCGAGCCTGCGCACGTTATTGACACGGAAAAAGTGCTGAAAAGTTGAATAGTTTGTTTTTTATGCCATATCAATTTGTCCCTGGTGCCCAAATTCCCATGTCGAAACAACTCTGTCAAAGTACCTTAAGTACCGTATTAGTAGCCTCACAGTGAGGTTGAAATTAGCCTTGCTGTTGTCAATCAGGCATTCCCTTTGCCCAGGAGAAGCCCTGCGTCCACATCTGCCTACCCGCTAGCCTGCCTCTCCTCACCCCTCCCTAGCTGGATTTTCCCAGCAGTGGAAGGAGGCTTCTGGTCCATTTCCTAACATGTAATCACTTGGCCAGCTGGGACTCAAATCCTCCCTTAACCTCATCTAGTTTGACTTGTGTTCTGAAAACATGCCTCACCTTTGCCAGGTTTTTCTCTGAGGCCTGGACCCTGTGTCTCAATTCTTCGGTCACCTGCTGTCGTTTGTTTCTACCCAGATGGCACTCATCGACATGGCATTTCTTCCCTGAGAATTTTGCGATGGCTTGATCTCTCCTGAGGCCATGCTGCATTCCCCAGACAGGGGCTTCGTGGATTTTGCGATGGCTTGATCTCTCCTGAGGCCATGCTGCATTCCCCAGACAGGGGCTTCGTGGATTTCAACACGGAAAGTGTTGACTCCCGAGTTTTCCACACTACTTTGATGCTGGAGTTGGGATTGATGGTCACCATTTCCCCAAACCTGATGCAAACGCCAGCCAGAAAGCGCAGCCAATGCCCCTAACCCTGGCTGCATCGAACTCCAGCCTTTTCCCCACCCCCAGCGGCTTCCTGTGGCCCCAATATACCCAGGTGATTCACAGATCTCACACACACTGGTGTTACTGTCCTAAAATACGATTCCAGTCTTGCCAATCCTCATCAGAAACTGCCAATGAGTGTATAAAAGCAAATCAAACCCTCCAGTGCTCCAATCTCCCCTCCCGATGATATCACCCCGTCTAATGTGGTGGCTGCACCTACAGGGAATTTCCAGAGTTTCATGCTTCTGCTCTGCTGTTTCTGTTGCCTGGTTGACATTCTCTCTCGACTCCTACTTCCCCTTTTCTGCCTATAAAAATGCAACTCATGTTTTAATGCTCGAATACCATCTCCTTCATGATTTTTTTTTTTCAGTCCTGTCCATGAGGACCAGTAACTCCTCAGACCTAAACTTCTATCTTAGCAACCATTTTGTTTTGTCTGGTATTACAGAAGTGACCATCTCCCATAGTTAGCAGCTCCCTGAGAGTAGGGATCGGGTCCTTTGGAGGTACACGGTTCTTGTACATTATCTTACTCATAATTAAATTACCCTCACAATTCAGTCATTATAGCCTTTAACAGGGACAGTGTGGTGGACCTCGAAGATGTGAGAGACTTGGCAAATATTAAATGGCTTGCCCAAAGTAAACAACCCAAAAGGCACAATAAGAAACTCACTTAAAATTAAATCTCTCCTCCCAGAATTTTTTCAGCAGCTAATTTGTTACACAGAAGAATATCGGCATTTTCCAGTGCTGAAACTCTGGCTTGGACCAGTACCACTCTTGGCCATTTATAATGCAGAAAACGTGGAGGTGAGTGTGTGGGAAATAGGATCACTTTTCCACTGTATATTCGATGGTGTGAGAGTCTCATCCAAATAAAGATAGCAAAAATGTTCTTACAGTAAAAAAAAAAAAATTATTTGAACATTTATTTTTGAGAGACAGAGCACAAGTGGGGGAGGAGCAGAGGAAGAAGGAGACACAGAATCCGAAGCAGGCTCCAGGCTCTGAGCCATCAGCACAGAGCCCGACGCGGGGCTTGAACTCACGAACCATGTGCTCGTGACCTGAACCGAAGTCGGATGCTCAACGTACTGAGCACAACCTACTGAGTGAGCTCAACCTACTGAGCCACTGAATTTAGTATATGGAGCATTTCACTAAATATTTTTGGCTATGTGGGTGCCATTTAATGCTTTCCAGATATAGTGTAAATATGGGGGGGTGGGTAGTAGCCTCTAGATGTCTGTGCACATCTGATATCACGTCTAATACATTCTCCTTTTTGAAAAGTCTACACAAGGATACAGTTTTATAGAGCCACAAATAGGTTATTCCACAAGGTGAGCACATGTTACCTGCCAGACATTGTTTTCTCAGTCTAAAAATATAGGACTAATAAAGTATGAGTGTTTCTCTCAAGATGCTCTGAGTCTCCTATCCATTATAAATGTATTACTCCAAGTTAATTTTCTTAAAAAAGAATGCTCATCTGATATTGATAGGGCAGATATCATTAATCCATGCTGTTGAAATTGGGAGTATACTCCCAAAGAATACGTTTTACTTATCATTATGACTCTGGGGAGACTATCTTGTGGTTTGATGAGCAAAGGATTTGGGTCAGGGAGTAAAAATGGGGTAAGCAGGGTTTCTTTGCATGGAACAAAATGAAAAACAGAATTTCCTAGGCGATGGCGCTGGCATATGTCTTTCTTAGATATTGCCGTGAAAATGTGTGCTTCCTCTTGTACCGCACTGTAGCAGCCTGGTTCCGAGTAGATAATGAGGAGACAGGCATAGGATTTCAGCCATGGCTGACTTGGTGTGAGCAGGTTTGATATGTGTGGGTGGACATCTATCCAGAATGCAGGACTAGGACAAGGAGCCCAGGCAGCACTTTGTGCTCAGAACTAAATGCTCATCCTTTCTACCTCACTTGGATTCCGGGGGGTCTAATCATACTCAGGGCCTTCAGTGTTGCCTACATGCTGGGGACACTCAAATATGCACTTCTAGTTCAAGTCCTATCCTGAGCATCTCACCTACCTGCTTTCAGACCATAGCGA
Organism: Herpailurus yagouaroundi; assembly: GCF_014898765.1. NCBI lineage: Eukaryota > Metazoa > Chordata > Mammalia > Carnivora > Felidae > Herpailurus > Herpailurus yagouaroundi. The sequence goes on from NW_024412412.1 coordinate 16,680,691, forward strand.
CTTGAATGTCTCCAAGTCAACATGCCCACAAATGAACTTGTGACTTTTATCTTCCTAGACATGGTCATCCTTGGATTCACCTAGCTCCTCTCCCCCGTCCCCCTACCCAGAGTCAATGACTCCTCTTGGTTCCTAGTTCACGGTAGGAGCCAGGGTATCGTCTCGGACATTTTCCTTTCTCTCAACTCCATTTGGTCCCCAAGACCGAATGACACTTGGATGTTCAACACTCTACTTGACTTTTTTAGAGGCACAGGAATAAAAATGAATCGCAGAGAAATAGTAGTTACGAGACATTACTTTAAAAAGTAGTGTTCCAGGGGCGCCTGGGTGGTGCAGTCGGTTAAGCGTCCGACTTCAGCCAGGTCACCATCTCGCGGTCCGTGAGTTCGAGCCCCGCGTCGGGCTCTGGGCCGATGGCTCGGAGCCTGGAGCCTGTTTCCGATTCTGTGTCTCCCTCTCTCTCTGCCCCTCCCCCCGTTCATGCTCTGTCTCTCTCTGTCCCAAAAATAAATAAAAAACGTTGAAAAAAAAAATTTAAAAAGTAGTGTTCTGGGCACCTGGATGGCTCGGTGAAGCATTTGGCTTCGGCTCGGTTCATGATCTCATGCTTCATGAGTTCGAGTCCCGAATCAGGCTCTCTGCTGTCAGCACAGAGCCCACTTCAGATCCTCTGTCTCCCTCTCTTTCTGCCTCTCCCCTGCTTTTCTGTGTGTGTGTGTATGCACGCTTTCTCTCTTTCTCAAAAATAAATACACATCAAGAAAAAGAAAGATAAGATGCTAAATTTTTTTAAAAGGTGGTCCTGTACTCTTATAATTGAAATTATTTTGATATCTATATATCTCTCAATTTTTTTTCCCTCTTTCCAAGGTAATTTTAAGTAGTTCAAGTCAAATTGACAAATCCTGTGTGTACAAGTTCCTAGAACCATGGCTTGGCCTGGGACTCCTTACCAGGTATGTCGTTGTCACTTTGTAAAGCCGTCTCGTAGAATCAGTTACTTCTATTGGTAACTTGTGATGTCAGAAATTGGCACAAAGTAATCTTCCCATCCCGAGACTGTGCTACCAGGAAGCTGGGGAGAAGCTGGAAGGAAAGGACTGGAGAACACTGGGCTCTGACGGACAGGAGTCCAGCGTGTATGGTAACCTGTAGCCATGGTACTCGGTAATGGTGATGACCAGTGTCCTGAGAAGACTCAGGTCCTGGTGTGTGAATGGAGTAAAGGAAAGGAGCGTTTGGAACAGGCAAATCTTGAAAATCCAGTGAAAAGGGCAGTCAGCCCCAGCCAAGTATAGGGAGCACCAAAACCTCAGTCCTGGGGCTGGCGTCCAAAAATAGGACTCCATCCTCTGGGAGAGGGCCTACCAAGAGAGAGGCGGGACCCCTGTGGGTCTGTGAAGAATCTGAAGAGAATAGAGATCAAAGGAGAATCACAGACCATCAGGATCATCTGAGGACTAAGGTAGTAATCGAGGGGAGACAAAATATTCTAACTTAGAAACTCAGAAATTGAGACAAATTCTTCCATTTGTCAAGTTGTATGAGGGCTCCTTTAAATACGACCCAATTTAGAAAAAGATCTGAAATACCCACATTCTGTGACTATATACGAGTCTTTGTCATTCTGACCAAAGCACGTGAGAACCTATAGATTAAGCTGCTTCGGGAGAATTTTGTTGAACTGGCTAAATTTACACTCTGTTTCTCCTCTTTTATTTGTAACTATGTATTGTATTTCTAGTACTGGAAACAAGTGGCGATCTAGGAGAAAATTGTTAACACCCACTTTCCATTTTACAATTCTGGAAGATTTCTTAGATGTCATGAATGAACAAGCAAACGTATTGGTTAATAAGCTTGAAAAACATGTTAACCAAGAAGCCTTTAACTGCTTTTTTTACATCACTCTTTGTGCCTTAGATATAATTTGTGGTAAGTCTCAATGATTTGTTTCTAAAGGTACGGTGTAGCGTAGACTGGCCCACGCAGAAACTAACATTCCATTGGGAAGGCCAAGGCGGGGATTGGAAAGGCTCCTGGATTGTTCAGGATGGTCCCGTTGCTCAGCCTGAGAAGCAGCCTGAGAAGCAGCAGCCCCTGCTAAGGCTTTGGGCAGGATTGTCCCAGAGCCCACATGCCAGGAAGGTCAGAGGGAAGGAAGCAGCAGCAGCAGGAACAGGGAATAGAAGGTACAAGAGAAAAGGGGGAGAGAACAGTTTCAACACCTACAAGAACCGAGCAGGACCTACGTCTTCTTTTTAAGGGGTGGTCGCTGGAAAATGAACGCAGGACAGGTGATGGAATTGAATGGTTGCTTCTTGCCTCTTTTGTACAGAAACAGCCATGGGGAAGAGCATTGGCGCTCAAAGTAACGATGATTCCGAGTACGTCCATGCAATTTATAGGTAAACGAAGTCCTTCGGATTGTCTTTAAAATGGTTCTTGATTAGGGCTTTGAAAAGGATTGCCGATAATTTGTGAGTGTCTTTTTCATTGTTTCAAAAGGAAACTTTATACTGAAGTTAACCCAGTCGTTTAAGCATGTATTTGAGCCGTAGACGAAGGGTTTTGTAAATGATAGCACACCCAGATGATGCCGTAAGTTAAAACGATTATTTTGTAACGTGTTGAGGGATTACATTATGACACTAAGCGCTAAAGGCAAAACCAGATTTTTGGTACGATAACCACCAGGTATAAAGAATTATTTATAGAAGGAGGGGCACCTGGGTGGCTCAGTCAGTTAAGCGTCTGACTCTGGATTTCCACTCAGGTCATGATCTCACGATTTGTGAGTTCGAGCCCTACATCAGGCTCTGCACTGACAGAGCAGAGCCTGCTCGGGATTCTCTCTCTCTCCCTCTCTCTCTCTCCCTCTCTCAAAATAAATGAGTAAACATTTGAAAAACATGATTTATAGGAAGAAAACACTGGAAGGCACTATACCAAAATATCAATTACGGTTATTACTGTTTGCATGCGTGCGTCTCTTTTCCTGACTGTGTTTTGTTTTTGTGGCTGTTCATTCTCCTTTCCCATATTTTCTGCTGAGTATGTATTATTTTTTCATGGAAATCATCAATTTTTACCTTGACACTGGCTGGCAGTTATTCAGCTATTAAGAGTCAGGGCCAGGATTTGATCTGACACATCCTATCTTGAAGTTCACTGCTCATTTCACCTTATTTTAATAAATGCGTACTGAGCGTCTATAACCTGCCATCCACTGCACTAGTCCTGACTAGTTGTATCGCCTCACACAAATAGGAAGAAAGCAGGGACACACACAGTGAAACAGATGAATGTAAACATAAATTCTAATAATTGCTTAGAAAGAAACGATCAAGTTGACATTAGAGAGGGCTACGTCCTACGGGTGAGTGGTCGGCAAGAGCCTCTCTAAAGAATTGGTGTCTAAGCCCGTCTCGAAGGAGGAGATCACGCTAGAGGTCTGGCTGCTATCTGGCCGGACATGACAAGGGAGGCACTCGGGACAGCTGTGTGACACATGGGTATTCAGCGAGCCCTTCTCTGCAGAAGGGGACGACCAGTTGCTTTTCTGTCACTCTGGAGGCGTGATTAAGCAAATGAGTGCATATTAAAAACTGGCAGATTTCATCCCAGTGGGTGATCCCAGAGCCACAGCGGCCTTGGGAGGTCAGGAACTCTTTCTGGAGAAGGAGAAGCAGGCCTCAGGTGCCCATCTAGTCCGGATGTGTTATAACAAATTCTTCCTTCTGCTAATGAAACCATTAAAATGTTAAGCTTCACTGGACGTGTAAAAGCCCGTGCATTCATTGTTGAGCATGAAGCACAGGGCTCTTAGTAGCCTTTCGGATAAGTCCTCCTCATTCCCGTATATTTCCCTCGTTAAGAGCAGACATTGAATAGGTGCTGAGGAAAGAGACATTTCCGGTGTATCGGCTACCGTATTTTTATCCCACTTACAGGATGAGTGATTTGATATCTCGAAGAATGAGGATGCCGTGGCTCTGGCTTGACTTTTTGTTTCTTATGTGTAAAGAAGGATGGGAACACAAAAGGAACCTAAAGATCCTACATAATTTTACCAATAAGGTAAGTCCTCAATTCATTTTTTTTAGTGTGGTATAATATAAAAATTTGCCCTTAGAGCCGTTTTCAATGTCCAATTTGGGGGGCTTTAAGTACATTCAAATTGCTATGCAACCATTGCTACTGTCCATTTCTAGGACTTAAAAAAATTTTGTTTTAATGTTTATTTTTGAGAGAGATACAAACAAAGCATGAGAGGGGGAGGGGCAGAGAGAGAGGGAGTCACAGAATCTGAAGCAGGCTCCAGGCTCTGAGCACTCAGCACAGAGCCTGATGTGGGGCTCGAACTCACGGACCGCGAGATCGTGACCTGGCTGAAGTCGGACGCTTAACCGACTGCGCCACCCAGGCGCCCCATAGGACTTTTTTAAGTCCAAGATTTGTGTGCTTTTGTTAATATCCTCAGTGTAGGACCATGAAGCCTGAGTCTCATAAAATTTGAATTGAATAATGGAAAAAAGTAGGTAACCTGACTACATTTCAATGTATTTAGTAATTTTTTTTAATGTTTTTATTTATTTTTGAGACAGAGAGAGACAGAACAGGAACAGGGGAGGGGCAGAGAGAGAGGGAGACACAGAATCCGAAGCAGGCTCCAGGCTCCGAGCTGTCAGCATAGAGCCTGACGCAGGTCTCGAACTCACGGAGTATGAGATCGTGACCTGAGCTGAAGTCGGATGCTTAACTGACTGAGCTACCCGGGCGTGCTTTAGTAAATATTAATTAAGCAGTTGCTAAGTGCTAAAACTTTGCCAAGAGTTAGAGATATAGTAATGAGTAAGACACGTATGTTCCCTACTCTAAAGTAGGTTAGTTTAGTAAGGGAGTTTATTAAAATGGCAAAATGAGGTATGAGCTATGAATATTTATTAACAAACAAGGTGCTATGTTAAAAGAACATAGAGACAAGTATTATGAGGGTCTTCTGGAAGATGTTCGTATTAGACAGTAGTTTTCAAAGGCAAAGGGCCTTTCTAGTATCATTTTAACTTAGAAAAGATTAAAATTAACCGGATGTTCCTATTTCCAATTCAAAAATTACAAAGCGATCATGATGTTGTTTTGGTTATAGGATGCCAGTCTGTGTTAAAGATGCATATAGGGCAATCAACCAGGCTGTAGGAGAACTCTAGGGTACCATCTAGTAGACCGTTACACCCCACTGGAAAGTCTGTTAAAACGGCACTTGAAAATTCTGAAACTGTCTGACAATTAAATTCGTGTTTACAAGTCTTATCAAGGAATGCCATAAAATGTTAACAGGCAGCTTGACTATATTTTTACAAGAGCCTAAGTTGTGATTGAGATAGCAAGGATAGGAAAGGTTTAGAAAAAATAAGTTAAAGAAACTGGGATATTTGCACAGGAGAGTGTATTGTTAGATTATAACAAATTCCAAATCAAAGCATATGATGGTTTAAATCACAGGTCATCTCTGAACGGGCCAAGGAACTGAAGAGAGACGAAGAACATAGAAGTGGTGACAAGGACTCTTCCCCCTCCAAGAATAAACGCAGGGCTTTTCTTGACTTGCTTTTAAATGTGACTGATGATGAAGGGAACAAGCTAAGTCACGAAGAGGTTCGAGAAGAAGTGGACACTTTCATGTTTGAGGTATTGTATATCATCATGTTATTCTCAGCTATCATTAAATAAATTCCAGCTATTTTTTTTAGAATCCCTAACATTATTTTTTGAAAGTATAATGAAATTTTTAAGTAGCTTCATAGAGCTAAGGAAGGGTCATCAGGCTAGCATTAAAATTTACACAATTTAAGAACCTGATTAAGTATCAGGTCAACTTCCGTGTTCAGAAAAATCTTTGAGTCATGGTGGGTACGGCAGAGACACATTTTTTTTTTTCCCCTCAAGAAAATCTAAGGTCTGTCAGACTTTTCCAAGAAGAAGAGCGGCCAACAATTGCTGTGTTCTTTTTAGTCTGTGAAACCCACTGTTCTGTTTGTTCACTACGTCCTTTGAAAGAAGCCCGTTTGCTTCCTGCCTCTACCAATGAGTCCTTAGCTACTGCCTGAGCTGCCCTACCTTAGAAGGAGAACAAGAGCCGCCCCATGGACAATTTAACCAGTTTGAGATTCTAAAAAAAAAGATCTCCGGTCTTCCAGTAATAATAGTAATAATAAAAGATGCAGTGTTTTACAAAGAGAATTCTAACTGTATTAAATATCACAAGGGGTGAGTCTCTCAATATATGTGGATTGCCAGATAGAGATAAAGAAATGGTTTTTTTTTTTTAAGCACCGCGTGGTAATATGTTGGAAGCGGAGGTGAGCAAAAGGCATCCACCATTTCCGATGGCTCAGCACATGCTCACGGGTGTGTTAGCTGCACCCCCCGGGGCCGTCTAGATGCAATGCTAGAGCACATCCGTCCTTTCCTCCCGAGGGAGGTCGTCGGTCTGTGTCCTGTAGCTGAAAGCGGGTCGCGTTAAGCGTCTGTAGGCTTGAGCTCTCCTCCCGGCTCTGTGCTCACTGGCCCTGTGAGACGCTTCCAATCATCCCCGATCTCTGTCATCGCTTTCCTATGTGTACGACAGAGAGATGGGCTAGGGCAGTGATTTTTAAACTTCTTTTTTTAAGCAGAGCGCTTTACCAGAAAGAAATTTTATGTGGAAAATGGACACCCACGGAGCTAAAAAGTGGAGAGGTGTTAAGCATGTAGGCTCTGGGGCCAGATCCCCCGCCATAAGCTGTCCTAGAGGTGTAACCTTGGGCACCTCATCGAGCCTTTCTGGGCCTTGGTGTCCTCATTGTTCGAGCACGGGCCTCACGGATTAGATGAATGCTGTTTTCAAGTGTACCAACAATTGTGCCCAGGAAGCATACCGTAGATCTTGGCTATTATCATTTGATGTTGAAGTGGAGAGACCTTCTCACATCTCCACCCTGTATGCACACACATGCGCACACACACGTACGTGCATATAAGTGCACACACATGCATACAAGTGCACACACATGCATACAAGTGCACACACATGCATTGTCATGCGCGCACCTACACGTACACATACATACGTGTGTAGGGCATGCAAACATCCCTCTCACCTTCGTGAAGACAACCAGCCTGATGATCTCTTTCTTCCAGTTTTAACAGTCTGAAATTCTACATTTTCTTTTTTCTCCTTTGCATCAAATAGGCATACCACAAACTATCACGTCGTGACCTAACGTGACATCCTCCATAACGTGGCTGCAGGCTCTTGGGGCCATGCCTTTAACTGCCTGGGAGCCAGTCATTACATAGGAAGGTTTTTACCCCTACCCTCTCCCAGCAGCAAGCTCCTGTGAATTCCATGCTTAGTTTCGCTCTGGGTAGCAGATAAAACAAAATGGGAAGCTCTGTCTCGGTATTTGATCTCCAAAATGTGAATTATAGTACCAAGTATTTCATGAAGCTCTGGGGAAGAACAGTCATGTTAGTTTCTGCACCTAGTTATTAGTGCTTAGTGTTTTGCCTAGAACTTGGCAAAATTAAATGAAGCTGTTAATCAACTTCTTGCCCTGGAGAGTTACTCAGAACTGCATATGTACTCCCTGGGTACATACCCATACTCAATGGGTAAAGCCTACCTTGCAAATAGGGGAAGTGGAGAAGTACAGTTCTGGCAAGTTGGCCCACAAAAGCCGGACTTCCTCCCCCCGCCCCCCACTTCAAAACTGTCTGGCCTACCCCGTTCCTTGGAACGCCCGCCCGCCCCCTTGTCAGCACAGCTGAGCCACTTCTTACCAAGTAGACAGCTCCATGTCATGGTCAAGTGTCCGTCTACGCAGGAAGGGATTGTTTTATAGGTTTGTTTGTCACCAAGGTGAGATGCTGTATGGGATTAATTTGTTATGTTCTGGAGTCAGATTGCAACTGTCAGATCCAATTCAAAATGGAGTCATCCAGTCCGATCTTCTCTATATAGCTCTGCTCTTTAAGCCATGTTTCTTCTCACCTTTGTAGGGCCATGACACGACTGCAGCAGCAATAAACTGGTCCTTATATCTATTGGGTTCTTACCCAGAAGTCCAGAAACACGTGGACAGTGAACTGGAGGAAGTGTTTGGTATGTTTGGCCCCAACATTAGCGGCTCTGTGGGTCCCACGTCCGCCGAAACAGACGCCATTCATGCTCATTCAGGATGTGCTGTAGGACCTGTTGTAAAGTCAGTGTAATAAGCAGGAAGCCTCCCTTATGGGATCCCTTCCAGTACTGTCTCCTTTGCAAGGCCTCCCCTGTTCACTTACAGGCATTGGCCAACCACCTGGCGTGTGACTGCCCTAGGCTAGACACTGGGGGTGCATAGATAAATGCTACTGTCTCCAAGGACCTCACTGCTTACTAGATGAACCAGCTATTGTCCATAAAATATGGAGTCCTGGCTGTGCACTTGGGTGATAACAAGAAGGTGATATTTGGGAGCAGTGGGGAGCAGGTGATGTTAGTGAGAGGGAATCCAGGAGAGCTGTTTCCC
>NW_024412412.1:16689348-16736210 GCF_014898765.1 Herpailurus yagouaroundi
CCCCCCCCCCCCCGAACTCCCCATCAACCCTCAGTTTGTTCTCAGTTTATAAGAGTCTCTTATGCTTTGGCTCCCTCCCTCTCTAACCTTTTTTTTTTTCTTCCCCTCCCCCATGGACTTCTGTTAAGTTTCTTGGGATCCACATAAGAGTGAAAACATATGGTATCTGTCTTTCTCTGTAGGACTTATTTCACTTAGCATCACACTCTCCAGTTCCGAGGTCATTATTTCTATTACACAACCAGCAATCAACAGGTGAGGAGTCCTAGGCTGAGGTCAATAGGGATGTCACAGAGTCTCAGTCTTGCTCTTTTTTTCTCTCTGTTCTTCACCATCTTGGCTTTTGTGCCCTTGATTGTTGTTGGAGGTCTCGTGTGTATCTTCAAGACGAAAAGGAAGGGGAGGAGGGGATGAAGGATGTATTAGTTTCCTGTGCCTTCTGTAATACACTCTACAAGCTGGGTGGCTTAAAACAACAGAAATTTATTTTTTTCACAGTTCTGAACACCAGAAATCCAAGATCAGTATTGCTGAGCCGAAGTCAATGTGTCGGTGGGGTTGTACTCCTCCTGGAAGCTCTAGGAGAGAATCTGTTCCTTCCCACTTCTGGTGGCCACCAGCCTATCCCTTGGTTTATGGCCACATCACTCAAATCTCAGCTTCTATTTTCACACCCCCTTCTCTTCACTCTGTGTGTGTGTGTGTGTGTGTGTGTGTGTGTGTCTGTGTCTGTGTGTCTGTGTAATCTCTCTCATCCTCTCCTATAAAGACGTTTGTGATGGCATTTGGAGCCCAGATGAATAATCCAGAATAATCTCCCTGTTTTTATATCATTAACTGAATCAGATCTGTAAAGGTACCTTTTCCCCAAATAAGGTAATATTTACAGGTTCCAAGGATTAGCACCTGACATATATAGGAGCCATTACCAGCCGACCACACAGAGGCTATGCATTGTGCCATCAACTTTATCCTTTGTTGAATCACACATCACGTGGCTCCCATAGCTGGAAGGAGAAAATGAAAGATTGGGTCGACCGGCTAACAAAATGGTGTCTCTTCATAGAGAAGAGAAGTGGGGAAGGAAAAAACAGGAGAGGGAAGACATTCTAGAAAGAGGAGAACCAGATGGACAATGGCACAGAAATGGAAAAGTTTGGAGGACAGTAGTGAATCGTGAGGGGCAGCTAGAATTTAACACATGTGGTACAATGTATTGAGAGATGAGGTTGGACAAGTAGTTTTGAGTTTGGATTGTGTGAGGCCTAGACATCTCAAGAAGGAAGACTTTATTTTGTAGACTGGAGGCAATCTTAACTTTTTGGCTCTGTTTCTATCGTCATTTTATTTATTTTTTTTCTGTATTGATTTTAATTCTCTCATATTGCCTGTGGTGAGTAAACTTGGTTTTTCAGAAGCTCACAAGTGTTTTTGGAACATGTTCACATTTCGTAACCTCTACGATGTCCAGCTCGTTGCTGTTGTACTTTTTGCTGTTGATCTCACGTGATTAAAGCATCATAATTAGTAGATGGCTTATTTGGCCACTTCTCATGTTTTCTACTGATTGTCCCTCACTTTTTCTTCTATCCCCAGTATTACTTCTAAAATTTCATGAGCAACTCATCTTTGGGTATTGAGTTGCAGGTATAAATTCCTCTTGTTACACATAAAATTAACCATTTATTGGTGTGTATTTAGTTTTATTGTAACAAAGCCACTTGTGCCCTGTTCATGTTTAAAGTCCAGCATCATCTTTTCCCTCCAGTGAAACAAAAAGAAAATTTAAAAATAAACAGGAACATTGGGGCGCCTGGGTGGCGCAGTCGGTTAAGCGTCCGACTTCAGCCAGGTCACGATCTCGCGGTCTGTGAGTTCGAGCCCCGCGTTGGGCTCTGGGCTGATGGCTCAGAGCCTGGAGCCTGTTTCCGATTCTGTGCCTCCCTTTCTCTCTGCCCCTCCCCCGTTCATGCTCTGTCTCTCTCTGTCCCAAAAATAAATAAACGTTGAAAAAAAAATTAAAAAAAAAATAAATAAACAGGAACAAAATTACAATAGAGAATGTCAATCCCAAATACGGTCTTACAGGCTCACCGAGTCTCCCATGGAGCGGTAGGGCTCAAGGCACTAGGAGAGAATTTTATTTCTAAAGTGTCATGTTAAACTATAAAGATTTCCATTAAACATCACAATTAAACATGGCTGAAGGAGAAGCCATGTTGTCAAGATGCCCGCTTCACCGACCCAAACATCTGAAACCCACCCTTCCCTGATCTAGAAATGCATTTTTTTTTTTTAATTAAAACCAAGAGAAAGTAACCAGGTACATTTTGGTAAATGCTAACTGTGTCCATAATCACGTAGAGACACAAAGTAATCTCTGAGCCCAGTACTGAGGAAAAGGAGGAAAAGAGCTGGAATTCTAGGCACTCCCACGTGGGGACCGGGCACCCACCAGCTTCCAGCAGAGCTAAGACAGCTGAAGGTTTTTCTTTTTTCCCCATGTGTTGTTTATATGAAGTTTTGGTTGAGACAGAAAAAGTTCAGAATGAATTACGAAGAGAAAACGGTAAGAGTTTCTCTTCCTACTGTATTATGCTCAAGGTATTGCCCCCCGCCCCCCATCCCAATAAGTTGAGAATCATTGTGTAAAGGAGGAGAAAGAGACTTCAAGAACAGCATGGCTGAGTACAAGGGGGCTGGAGAAAATTAAGACAGGAGATTGGAATCCATCATCCTCATTCTATTCTTCATTAGTGTGTTCTCCTCGTCCTCCACCACCACCACCACCACCACCCCCTTCTCCATCATCCATGGCAGGAACCAAGTAGTATTGCGATGGGTTTTACCAAACATCATCTTAGACGTCCCTTCCTAACTCATCTGTACTTCCATCAAGATGGCCAGTAAGCCAGAGAAAGAAGCTCCCTGGTTCCTCATGCTCCCTCTTCCTATGGCTTTATTTTGCATTTGACGTGAATGTTTTATCCAGTCCTTTCCGATTCCCATTTGATTTCAGTAGATTTTGAAGATGGATCACGCTCTCATCTAGATGAAATTCTTTGGAGAGAACTTTGTTTTTGAAGGAAGGGTTTTTATCAAAGTGAACATCTGTTCCATAACCTGATTTAATATCTTCCAAATCTGTCACTTCAACTCTGGTCAGATAATGCAGTGCCTCTTCGTCTTCCTCTCCAAGGAATACAGATCTGTGGATGGCTGTTACCCCAACTGTTGTTACCCCAGAATTTGGGATCTTGGCAATCATTTCCAGCTTGCTTTGAAAACATGCTCAGTGGCGTTTGTTATATTTCTGTTCTACTTTCAAAATCTCTCCACTGGCTTGTTCCTTAAGTCCCATCTGTACTGATTTCATTCCAGCTGCTCCTTGCTGTTCTCATTCTTCCTTTGGTAAGTCCAGGGAGGTTGATGTCTCTTCTGGCCGGAAGGCAAGACCATCTTAGTTTCTTTGTTGGACACAGGAGCAAAAGGCGATTAGGGGCCATGCTGTGGGGAAAGTCCAAGAATCTGGCTCACGAGAAGATGCACATCTGGAAGCTCTGAGAACTCAAAATTAACCATTTTAAAGGAGATGAGTTCGTACATTCACAGTGTTGCACCACTTTTACTCTAATTCCAAAGCATGTTCAGCACCCCAAAAGGAAACCCTGTACCATCAATCAGCCACATCCCATTCCCTCCTCCTCCAGCCCCTGTCTCTGTCAGCCTCTCTGTCTCTGCGGATATACCTGTTCTGAGCCCTTCCTATAAATTCAATCATTCGGTACGTGGCCTTTTGTGTCTTGTTTCTTTCACTTAACACATTGTCTAATTTTATTTTGATTATGTATAATATTAGAAATCCTACTTTGGCTGTAGGTATTTAACATCCGGTGCTTGGATTCATTCCTTGTTGATGTCCCGTTCCCCAAGCCCATATGGTTCTTTCATGGTCATCTCGTGTATTTACTTTGATCAGGGAAGTCTGATCGTCCTGCTACCGTAGAAGACCTGAAGAAACTTAGATACCTGGAATGTGTCATTAAGGAGAGCCTCCGCCTTTTTCCTTCTGTCCCCTTATTTGCCCGCCATCTTACTGAAGATTGTGAAGTTGGTAAGAACTCTATGATTAGAATAATAGGGAAGATGGAATTTTTTTTTTTTAACATCTGTCTTGCTCCATTCTAATGGCATATTGTCTACTTCTTGACAGCGGGTTACAAAATTGTGAAAGGCGCTCAAGCAATCATCGTTCCCTATGCACTGCATAGAGATCCAAGATACTTCCCAAATCCTGAGGAATTCCAGCCGGAGCGGTTCTTTCCCGAGAATTTGCAAGGACGCCACCCATTCGCATATGTGCCTTTCTCTGCTGGACCCAGAAACTGTATAGGTTTGTATCCATCAGAATTGGTTTGATCTTTCCAGCCCACGTGGTAGTGGGTTTCTCAGAATGCTTTCTTTTTCTTTTTTAAATTTTTTAACGTTTATTTATTTTTGAGAGAGAGAACACACACGCAAGTGGGGGAGGGGCAGAGAGGGAGACACAGAATCCGAAGCAGGCTCCAGGCTCTGAGCTGTCAGCACAGAGTCCAACATGGGGCTCGAACCCACAAACTGCGAGATCGTGACCCGAGGTGAAGTCGGACGCTCAACCGACTGAGCCACCCAGGCGTCCCCTCACAATAATTTCTTTGAGATGTCATGTCTCCTAGGCTACGGTCTCTTAAAAATTGGTTTCTTTTTTCTTCCACTTCACTCTACATTATTGTCTCGAAAAAGATTGTCATAAAGTAGAATAGTTTGCTAGGGCCACCATAACAAAGTACTCCCAACTGGGTGGCTTCAACAACAGATACTCATTTTCTCATATTCTGGAGGCTGCAAGTCTGAAATTGAGATATCAACAAGGTTGGTTTCTTCAGAGATCATTCTAAACCTTGGCTTATAGATGGTCGTCTTCTCCCGTATCTTCCTGTATCTTCCCGGTCTTTCCTGTGTGTGTCGTATCCTGATCTCTTCTTTGTATGAAAACATTAGTCAGATTGGATTAGGGTCCATCCATATGAGCTCATTTTAAGTTAATTAGGCTCTGTAAATACTCTGTCTGCAAACACAGTCACATTCTGAGGTACAGGGTAGGGTAGGGCTTCAACATACAAATTTACCGGGACAGAATTCAGTTCATAACATACAGCACAATCAGTTTCATGGTAGAGTTTTAAAATACTGTAGATTTGGGGTCCATGTTGAATGTATTTTATATGGTAGAAAATGTATTTGTAGCAGTTTTATTTAACCTAATGTCTACGTTTGTTGCTTTTAAGAATCGCATTCGGCAAAACAGAAGCAAAGAATGTTTACCATATGGCCAGCTGAAGTATTTAAACAAAATGGATGCACATCACCATGCATTATACACACTTTGGCTTTAGGATCTCTAGCATCTTATGAGGATGTAAATGCAGGTGTTAGTAAAATGAGGTCAGATTTAAATGGATGAATCTGAAGCCTATTTGGTGACTCTGTAGTAAATTAAATTAAAGGCCCGATAAGCCATCTACAGTAGTGATTCTCATGCTTCAATGACCCTAGAATTCATCTGGGATTACTGCTAAAATACAGATACGTGCCCCACCCCAGCTATTGGGCTGCACTGGGTAGGGGCGGGGAAGGGGGCTTAAGAATCTTCATTTTTAACCAAGACATCAAGTAACTCTGCTTCTCCTTATTGTGAAAATATAAAATTGCTTGCTTCCTCTAATAGGACCAGTGATTTCTCACCTTTGAGATCTATGTATATTTAAAGTAATGCCATTTTCATTAACTTGAAGGTCAAAAATTTGCCACAATGGAAGAAAAGGTCGTTCTCTCCTGCATCCTGAGACATTTTTGGGTAGAATCCAACCAGAAAAGAGAAGAACTTGGTCTGGCGGGAGAGCTGATTCTTCGTCCAATGAGTGGCATCTGGATCAAGCTGACGAGGAGAAACGGAGATGCGTCCTAACCATAGTCCTGGGCTGTGCCCTTGTCACGTGAACGGTCTTTCTTGAAGGGAACTGGATTTACGATTTCTAGATCTGGGTTCAATACTCTGAGTCCCTAGACCTATTTTTTTCTTGTCCCCACTTCTGTTGGGATCAAGCTCCCCAAAGAGTTTTTATATTTGCATCACGACCATAGGTCTTAGCCCCGGTCTCGATCCCCAAAGTAGAGTTAACCAGTGACAACACCCAAGTAAACATATGATAGGTTTCTCAGCAGAGGGATCCACAGGCCAATTCAATTCAATTGGCACACCGAAAGAATATAATTTAATTGAGATTCCAGAATTTTTTCAAGGTATTCTTACTGACTGGGGAACATGTATATGCATGTATACATATGCATTTAATTTGAAAAGGGTGGGTAATTAAGTACTTAGACCTAAGAAACTCAAGTTTTAAAATTATATGAGTGACATCAAATATGAGAAGAAGAATTATTATGGCACTTTTCAGGTTATATTGCCTGGACTTGATAATTTTTAAGTTAACTCATGAGTTCTGTTCCTGTTTCCCTTTTGACCAGGTGCCGATAGCCGTGACTTCATTATCCATAGCATCACAACTAGCCTTATATATCATACACAGTTGGGAAAGACTCCTCTCGGTAATTTCCAATCCCCCACAGTGCCTCAGAGGTTTGAGTAATGGCTTTGGGGGGCTGGGAGGACCTGAGAACTTAACTAGTTATATACTCCCTTTTATTCGAAGTGTCTGAAATCAGTGAGAAGGTAAGTTTCTGCCCAGAGTCACGCCGCTGGTGGGTGACAGGGCTGGAAACGGAGGTCTGTGCATCTCTCCGTTCCCACCGTGATAAACTGCGCCGTGTTATGCTCTTATTTGATGGAAGTCAGGTCTGTGGCTAGACGTGTCCTCAGAACACGGCTTTATCTGCCTCCGATTTGGGGATATTTCTTCTTGAGCTCTTCCACCATTAAAGGGAAAGCGAAGCCACCCATCTGTATTTCGTAACTCAGGAATATCTCACTTAGTTTGGGGTTAGACTTCCAGTAACTTCAGTCCCCCAGAGCATACCTACCCAGCTGATAACTGACATTCTCTGAGTTCTAATTCCGTAGGCGATATCTGTATCCCCTCAGTCAGTGCCTTTAACAAGTGACTTTTAATGAACATAGTATCATTGTTGCTTTAGTTTTCTCAAGGCAATAGCAGATAGAAGCAACAGAGTAAGAGGATGGAATTTCTCTTCTTCAATGGCCGTCCCAGGGAGAGCTTGCAAACCAAAGCCATTTGCGAGCGCTTCAGGCTGAGTCATTTAGGGCAGGGTCAGCAGCTCTACCCACTTTACTATCCCAGGGAACCCCAGTGTGGACAACCCAGTGGCTTAGTTGATGAGAAAAAGTCAAGGAAGTATATGATACAGTTGAAAAAGGTTCATAGCATATGCTTAACTTTGTTAACTAGAAAGTGGATATATGTACAAGATCTTATTTCCAGATGACTATGGATAATCAAAGTTTTATTCATGGAAATTAGTATTATTTCTCAATTGTATGCATTTAGATTGAAAACTTGCTTCCTTCTCTTTTTCTCTTCCTTTCTCTCTCTGTCTCTCTCTCTCTCTCTCTCTCTCTCTCTCTTTCAGTGGCCCTGCCGTGGATGTGAAATTAAAGCAAAACATTGCTGGGGCGCCTGGGTGGCGCAGTCGGTTAAGCGTCCGACTTCAGCCAGGTCACAATCTCGCACTCCGTGAGTTCGAGCCCCGCGTCAGGCTCTGGGCTGATGGCTCAGAGCCTGGAGCCTGTTTCCGATTCTGTGTCTCCCTCTCTCTCTGCCTCTCCCCCGTTCATGCTCTGTCTCTCTCTGTCCCAAAAATAAATAAAACGTTGAAAAAAAAAATTTAAAAAAAAATAAAATAAAATAAAGCAAAACATTGCTTAATGTTACCTTTTGGCCTGAGATCTTCATGTAGCTCCAGAATAATTTGTTATTTGTGTTTTAATTGAAAATTCTCATAAGCATGTTAGAGGGAGAATGGACTGTATATCAAAATGCAGATGCTGATTTTTTTTAAATAAGAGAATAATCAAGTGTCTGTGACCCTATTACTCGTCTAACTGCTGCTGGAAAGAGGTATCTCAAGAAAAATAAATTACATTTTAATTATGGGTGCTATATTTTATTCTGAGAATTGATGTTCTCTTGGGATGTAGATAGCTTTAAAGGACACATTAGCGGGTGACTGATTGGTAATGAGTAATAAAGGAAATAGCACTTTTGAACTGGTATCGTCACTGCTACGCAGACGTTCCAACAAAATGTTCCTTGTGTCCTCGTCATAGACTGATGCTGAGTTTTCCTGAGTCTGAAGAATTAACTGGACACGAAGTAGAGATCCCAGCACAGTTTGCTCGGCTGATAGCAGCAAGTGAAATCTCCTAGAGGGGCCTGGGAATCAGCAAAACCACAAGCATCATTAGAACCCAGCATTGCAGGCTGGAAACCTCTCCAGGTGACGGGCTAGTGAACTGATTGATGCTGTGTTCATTGTCACAGACAACAAAAGAATGTCAGTTTCTGGACCAAACGACCTGTCTTACAACGGAAGAGGTGCTGCCTGTGCGGCACGCACGCGCGCGCGCGCGCACACACACACACACACACACACACACACACACACACACTGTATCTAGAAGATCAAAACGTTTTGCTTTCCAGCATCTAAAGGGGTGCTGGTAGGAACATGACAAATTTTTGAGTCTGCCTAGAAACCTCCCTCCTTTTTTTAGGAACAGTACCCCCTTTATCTCTGAAACTGTCCCATGATCAATACCTCCCCCAATTTTCTTCTGTCTCTCGCCTTTTTGCTTCCCCAACATATCTACACGCTGTAAATATACAGTTCTAGTTGATGATGCCATGTTCTCAGGCAATCTCACCGTCTTGAGTGGACTGACCCAAGCAGGGTCCGCTCAGATTCTCCCCTTGGGAATCGGTGGAGGTTTCAGGTTGTGAGACTGGGGATCAGTTGGCAGTTGAAGCTCTGGGAAGAAGGTGCAGGGGAGAGAAGATGCACAGAAAAGAAACGGAGAGAATCCTGGAGGCTCTGAGTCCCACATTCCTGGGGATGGGCAAGTTCAGCTACACGCCTGCCCTGTGCACTGTTCAATTGTTCACCTGCACGCTGGAGCCCAGGCGCCAGGCTATTGCCATTTTGTTTAGGTTGCTCGTCTTTCATTTCTAACCCAAAGCCAGTTAGTGTTTGTGAGCTCAGCTGCAGGAAGGAGAAAGGTGCTCTATTCTTCGGACGTGATCTTCTAGTCCTCATCCTCTTTCCTTTGTGCTGTTCACTCCTCCTCCTCCAGGCTGGATAACCTCAGCCGATAACCGCTAGTCATTGAAATGTGATAGAATTTTTAAAAATTAAGATTTAATTGACATTATATTAGTTGCAGGTGTATAACAGTGATTTGATATTTGTATGTGTACGAAGTGAAAAGTGCAATAGCCTTTGAGGAAATGCAGAGTTCCCATCGTTTCTAGATGGTAGGAAGATTAAAAGTCCCCTGCTTTATCGTAGAACAAATTGGGATTAGCCTAACACAAGGGTCTAATTTCTTAGCCCCATCCTGATGTATTGCCCAGGCTGATTTGTCTTTTTTTTTTTTTCCTTGCTTTCATTAAACCAGATTCACCCCCATTTTCCTTCTGGCTAGCTGTATTCCAAATTCCAGGGATAAATCTCTCACCCGTGATTACTACAAAAGGACTGTGTATTCTCTCCTCTGCTTCTTGTCCAGAAATTCGCCAAATGGGTTATTTCTTTGGGCCTTTTGCACTGAATTCAGTCTCTCAACTAGCTCCCAGCCTGGAGCTGTCCCTACTCCTGCTCCTGTGCTCCTAGGAGATAACTCCTTGGCACTTTCTTTTTCCTTCCCGTCACTTACTGTCTCCTCTTACCCAGCATTTTCTTGTTGTTGTAGTGGACAGTGGACGTGAACTCCTTCCTATCTTTCCTGGTATTAGTCAATGTAGGTCTCTCGGAAATAGAGGAGATCCTCAAACTCCTATATAAAAAACATAGGACAGCCTTTTCCTCAAAAGAAAAATCATTACTGTATTTAGACATTATTTATCTTATTTCTAGAATGTTTTATTTTTAAATACTGTATATCATTTAAATCTATGTGTTTTAGTTGAATAATAAAGGGTGTGCTGGCACAGGAATCTTCTCCCAGGATGCAGGCCTAACTCCTTGATCCTATTGTTTGTACTCTTGGTCTCTTTTTTCGCTCAGGTCTGAAGTTTTATTCTTGTGGACATAGAGTGAATTAAAACTTTTCGGGGCGCCTGGGTGGCTCAGTCGGTTGGGCGTCCGACTTCGGCTCAGGTCATGATCTCACAGCTCGTGAGTTTGAGCCCCGTGTCGGGCTCTGTGCCGACAGCTCAGAGACCGGAGCCTGCTTCGGATTCTGTGTCTCCCTCTCTCTCTCTATCCTCCTCCGCTCATGCTCTGTCTCTCTCTGTCTCAAAACTAAATAAACATGAAAAAAAAATTAAAACTTTTAGTCCGCTCAGGTACAACTAATTGTTTTCATGTGGCCACAGCTCCGCAAGCCTGTGACGGTGCTTCTGGGTTCACGGCCCCCTGTGCCTTCATAATTAATTGTTCCTCGGTTGGTAGCGCTCGACGTTGTATCTACTGTTGATCCGTTACCACGAGAAACAAAGTTGTTGATGAAAGCCGAGGGTGGCAGTGTCTCCTCCTGAGCAATTGGATGGAGCCTCAAGAGGACACCTGCTCCCCACAGGGGACATTCACAGGGTTAGAGCCAGTCTGCCTCTTAGTCCAATGATTGTCAGTGTTATCAGTGACCAGCAGCTCAACTTTGCTTACAAGAGTGACAGTGACTCTCGTACGTGACTTAGATGGTCCACAACTGTGGGTAAAAGGACCACCCTGTCCTCAATTGTTTTTTTCTTTCTCTCTTTTCTTTCTTTTTTCTTTTTCTTTCTTTTTTCTTTCCTTCTCTTCCCTTCCTGCCCCCTCTCTTTCTTTTCCCTCCTTCCTTCCTCTCTCTCTTTCTCTTTCTCCCTTCCTCCCTTCCTTCCTCCCTCCCCTCCCCTCCTGTCACCTTCCCCTCCCCACCTTTCCCCTTCCTTACCCTTCCTCCCTCCCCCCTTCTTTCCCTCCCTTCCTTCCCTCCCTCCCTCCCTTCCTTCTTTCCTTCCTTCTTTTAAAAACATTTAATTTCTTATTTATTCACCACTGCACTCTCTCCTTCAATAATTGTCTGCCAAGAACCCCTCAGGGCTCCGGAGCTAGAGACCCAAGCCTAACAGCAAGGTGGGAGCTGGTGTGCCGCAGAAACACAACATAAAAATGAGCAAGTGGGTAGCACGATGTCAGCTAGTGGTAGGTGCTAGGAAGAAAAAGAAGCATAGTAAAGACCCAGGACGGATAGAAGATCTCTTTTTAAATGAGATGCTGAAGGATGGCCTCTCCTGTCTGCTACTGCCCCCTTTCCTCTTCCATATCTCTTACAAAGAGCAGATTACTCTCCCCTTCCAGCTGAAGCCTCACCACAAGGGCAGTCACGGCAGTTCTGTTAAATTATTTATTTTGTAATTTATTCTGTTCCTATATCTTTTACTTACATATGTGTTTATAATAATGGTATTACATATGTAAAACATTATCTCACTGAAGTGCACCGGGAAGGACAGAGCCTAAAGGCAAGCCCTTCTCAGGGACACTTAATGCCACAGCGATGCGGACGCAGAAATCTCTCAGGCGTCCAAGGTGCACCTCCCAAGACCTTTCTCAGCTCTCAGTGAACTGAGATTCTTCCTGAGCTGCACGATGTAGCTTTTGTTCATCTGCCTCTTTCCTGGTCAGCCTTTCTCCTGGCCCCACAACAGCTTCATGAGAAATTCAAGGCTTTTCTCTTTAAAAAAAAAAAAAAAAACACCGGGGGGGGGGGACTTCTGGGTGGCTCAGTTAAGCTTCTGACTTTGCCTGGGTTTATGATCTCGGGGTCTGCGAGTTCCAGCCCTGCATCAGGGCTCTGTGCTGGCAGCTCAGAGCCTGGAGCCTGCTTCAGATTCTGTCTCTCTCTCTTGCTCTCTCCCTGCTTGTCCTCTGTCTCTCTCTCTCTCTCTTAAAAATAAACAAACACTAAAAAAAAAATTAAAAAAAAAAAACAAACAACCCAGGTTCTCTGAAAGCTCCCAGGGCCGATCACCACCCTGTCTGCAGCCCAGCCTCCCATCCAGCACCCTGTGCTCCACTAGCGACTCTCCTCCATCCCCCTCTCCCCAAAGTGTCCCGCTGCAAACCCCTCTCTCTCCAAGCCACTTTCACTTCAGATAAATAAACCTATATTAGTGTCCTTTTGCCACGTGACAACTGACTGCGATCTTAGCAGTTTGAAACAACCCTAATGTATCCTTCTGTGTTCTGTGGGTCAGTAGGTGGGCTTAGCTGGGTTCCCTGTTTCGTGTCTCACAAGCCCCAAACCACGGTGTGGGTGTTGTGGGAAGAATCCTCTATCAAGGTCATTACACATTTGTTGGAAGTAGTAGAGGCCACTCTGGGGTCCTTGCCGCAGGCCCCATCGGTGTCAAAGCCAACGAAGTCCCTCTCGCCCTTGGTGTCTGCCTTCTCCTTAGGCTAACCACAGAAGCAAGCTCTGCTTTTAAAGAGCCGCCGTGATGGGACTAGGCCCCCACATCATCTCCGTTTTGATTAGCCCCAAATCAACTGTTCAGCGATCCTAATTACACCTGCAAAATCGCTTCTGTCACGCAACGCAACCTCATCGGGGACGGACAGGGTGTCTCCTCCTACATTCCGTCCCCGGGATTAGACTGGGAAATCTTGGGGGACATTTTAGAATTCGGCCTACCCCTGCCCCTCGTCGAGTTATTTCTCATTTGGTTCTTTCAAGAAGAAACTTTTGAGTTTTATTGCCTTGCTAGAGCATGACTTGCGTTTTGCTGTAAGAGATGTTAAAATGGAACACCGAAGTCGACGCGAGTAGGTTAAAACCTGTAATCGCACCTTTGAGGGAGACATCCTCTGAGGGTTTCTGCTGTGCTTTGGAGGCAAAGGTGGATGTGTTCCACTCGTCGTTTTTCTGCTGAGGCTGGTAACAGGTGAGATCCCCTATTTAAATTCTTTTATACTGCACGGGGTAGAACATTCCTTTCTGTTGACGGCTGGTGTGCTAGTTAATGCCCCGAATCTACAAGGCAGCACAGCATGCATATTTGAAATATGCCACTTCGTTACAGCCAGAAAATATTTTACCGGCAACATTATGCTACATTTTTAATAAACACGGCTCTGCACTGCAGTAATATGCATAAAATATTTACATAAGGCTCAACTCCCTAAAAATCTAATTTACTAGCCAGAATGATGTACTGTAACTTGGAGGGTTGGAGGACAAAGGAGATTTAGTGGGCAAGTGATTATGGTCTTTAGGCAGTTTAAAAAGCACACAAAAAAGAATAAATTATTTTATGTAGATCGAGTAGGTAAATCCAGGAGTGAAGGATAGAGGTTGCAAAGAAGGTATATCTCCGTATACAAGGAGAATTTTTATTAAATATAAGAATAAAAATAGAACTCCCTGAGCAGGAGCAGACATCTGGGAAAAGCAGTATGTTCTGTTTTTGGTTTTTTTTTTTTTCCCAGATGAGGCATCCTGACAGGGAAGTCTAAACTCTGCCACGAGTGCTTTTTTTTTTTTTTTTTTATTTTTTTTTTTTTTTTTTGGGGAATGGGAAAGAAAGGGGCAGGGGGGGGGGGGGGGGGGGGAGAGAGGGAGGGTGACACAGAATCGGAAACAGGCTCCAGGCTCCGAGCCATCAGCCCGGAGCCCGACGCGGGGCTCGAACTCCCGGACCACGAGATCGTGACCTGAGCCGAAGTCGGACGCCTAACCGACTACGCCACCCAGGCGCCCCTGCCACGAGTGCTTTATAGCAGGTTTCAGATTACTTTATCTGAAAAGGACCAGATAGTGAATCTTTTCCTGCTTGCAGGCCGTGCTGTTTGACACAATTACTTAACTCTGTAGTTGTAGGGTAAAAGCAAGCATAGACAATACATGAATGAATGGGTGTGGCTGTGTTCCAATAAAACTTTATTCATAAAAACAGGCACTGGGGGGCGCCTGGGGGACGCCTGGAGGGCTCAGTCAGTTAAACGTCCATCTCATGATTCGTGAGTTCGAGCCCCACGTGGGGCTCTGTGCTGACAGCTCGGAGCCTGGAGCCTGCTTGGGATTCTGTGTCTCCCTCTCCTTCTGCCCCTCCCCCGCTCACGCTCTGTCTCTCTCTCTCTCTCTAAAATAAATAAACATTAAAAAAAACACAAAAAGCAAAACACAGGCACTGGGCCAGATTTGGTCTGTGAACCGTGGTTTGTCAGCTCCCGCTATATCTCGTTTCCTGAATTGGGTAGGAGAAGGATCTAATCATCTACCAATTCCCTTCCATACTCAAAACTTCAGTGTTACTACTTAACATGCTTCTTTGACTAGAGTTTGGAAAAGCGTAGATATCCTTTGCCAAAAGTTCCTTCCAGGAGGAGCTATGCATCCCTTAGTCAGCTGTCATCTAGGTAACTGTGATGGAAAAAGTTCAGTTAGATGAGATTTAGGCTGCATGACTCCATATAACTGCAGTTGTTGTGAACATTTCTGAAAATGGAAGTCTGTGCATGCATAGGGTGGCCCTAACATGAAATAGTTAACATATTAGATAGCTGAACACAGGAAATGGACGTTCATAGAATATGTTGACAGGACAAAAAGTTGGAACTGTTGGCCAAAAACCAAAGTCAATATTGGAGCCAAGCAAATACTGCCTGCAGTGCTCCATTAGGAGGCCTTGAACCACCCATTTTTAAGTGGCAAGAGACATCCTCACCTCCAGAACCACGGAAGCAATTTCGCTTTCAGGTAGAGAATTTCTATTATTCTGATTGCTTCCAAATAATTTGAGTGTGTGTGTGTGTGTGTGTGTGTGTGTGTGTATTTTTTTAATTAAGCGTATAAGCATATTTCTACTTTGAGAAGAAGCTCTCAGTATATGTTGTAATTTCCGGCCTATTTAGTGAGTGTAGAAGAAACTCGATGTTCTTATACATGAAACCTTTTCGTCTCAGGCCATTTTAAAAGCAAAGAGAATATTGACAGCTTTAAAATTTAAATGAGTTTGATCATGTTGAGTGAGTGCTTTTCTTTACATAGGGACTCTGGGCCGACATTATTGCCATTATTTACAATAACTTTCCTCTTGCTCCAATCAAGAGGTTTCCGTCTACCAACTCCCTTTCGGTAATTATCAGCCACATAGGTGGCAAGTGAGGGACAAACACAGCGGTAGTCTAGAGGTCTCAGTGGGAATCTTGTGCGAAGTCCCCGGCATTAAATATACAGAAAGCTCCTGTTCCCTGTACTGGTCATTATGTGCTTAGATTTGCAAGGCAGACGTTGATAAGAAAATCTCTATCACCGTAAATTAGGCTTCATGTCAACTATGATCTGTAACCAGCAGGATTATGCCTGTGTTGCTTTCTCTTTTAGGATGATTTCATTCAGGCAAGCTGCTTACTTCACTTGCTTGTTTGCTACAGTTTCCTGTGGTGAGTGGATTATCTCTAAGACCTAAGGTTGTGTGTGGGAAAGGAGTAGTTAACAAGAATGCCAGCCCCAGAGAAAGCCACCGAACATACAACTTCGGGAAGGAGGCAGACCCCAAAAGTCAGGACACAAATCCTTTTAATATTCAGAGGCAACTGCTACTTTTCAGATGCAATGCCTTAGACACATGGGCGCTGGGGAGCCCAGAAGTGAGAATGTCTTTGGGCCTGTGTTAACAGAAACTTCTATTTGTAAATGGCTCTCTACAAAGCAGGTCTTAAACACTGAGCCCTCAATTTTTATTATTACCATATTCTACAAATCAGCTTGATCTAAATATTCAGGGTAGGCATTTTGTAGGGTCTGGGTCCGACCCAAGTCGTGTCCTAAGTCCCCGGTGCGTATTTGTACTCTTTCAGGCCACTGGGGAACTACTTCAGAAATGAAAGTATTGGGTTTAAGTTTAAATTAGTAAATCGTCCATTTGAGTAGTTCTGGTTTCAGTATCGGGGTTTGAACTTGTTTCCCTTTCTATCTGTTCCATTAAATGTTCAGGGAATACAGATGGTTCTGGACACTGTTTATCATTCATTGTTATAGAATGTCGTTTTCTCTGAGCCACCGTTATGGGTAGATTTTGAGTCTGTGTTCACTTAAGAAGACCACACCTCACTGATTATTTACTTCCCCCCCCCCCCCAGATGTATGGCTAAGATATAAATACCTCTTGGGTAAGGGTTACATTTGTAAAGGACTATAATTTCTTCAGGAAGAAGCTGACCCCCCCCCTTCTAAATGGAAATCTGCTCCCATGTCTAATCGCTTTTACCATGGTCATTACCATATACGAATCCACTGAATACTGAGGAGTAAGAAGCCAGAGATGCTACAGACTATGGCCACTTCAATTTTATCTTTTTGGCAAAAAAAAAAATTATCCTAGTAAAATTAGAGGTGCAGGTAAGCAGCAAACGAGAAAGCGCACATTGAAGTCCTACATTACAGAAATGGCCACTGTTAAAAATCTTTTTTAGTCCTTGAGATATTTTTCTACACGTCTCTTTACACCTTTGACGAAGATGTTATTAATTTTAGATACTTTTTTATAACTCACCTTTCCATTTATAGCTATCTTTTTATGTACGTGACATTTTTTGCAGCCCAGTAATCTTCCTTACTCGTGGTATTTTTGTATGCACATGCTTATACACATTCAGTTATTTCTGTAGAACAACATTTTGGAAATAAGCAATGTTAGGTACGAGGCTGTGTGAATATTTTAGAAGGTTTTGTGATATACGTAATGGAATTATCTTTCACAAGGGTGACTCTCCAGTTAGCCGTCTCCACCAGCAGATAAGAGTAATCACATACCCCAATTAGGTCAACTCCAGTAGTGAACCATTGTTTTGTGACTGGTGGGTAAAATGGCATCTGTTGTTTTAACTTGCCTAATCTTTATGATCCTTACCATTTTTCATATACTATTTATGTTTCTTTTGTAAATTACCTTCTCATTTCCTTTGCCCAATTTTTATTTATTTTATTTTATTTTATTTTTTTCAACGTTTATTTATTTTTGGGACAGAGAGAGACAGAGCATGAACGGGCGAGGGGCAGAGAGAGAGGGAGACACAGAATCGGAAACAGACTCCAGGCTCTGAGCCATCAGCCCAGAGCCCGACGCGGGGCTCGAACTCACGGACCGCGAGATCGTGACCTGGCTGAAGTCGGACGCTTAACCGACTGCGCCACCCAGGCGCCCCTCCTTTGCCCAATTTTTAAACAATACGGTATTTTTCTTCTCATTGATGATGCGTTTTTGGTTTGTTTGTTTTTTTTTTTTTTTTTTTTTACAAGACCAAATAACCCGCTGGAAGTCCATGGACACAGGGGACAGCGTGACATAGTTTATGTTATGGGATAACTTGCGTAACTGCTTTAAAACTCTAAAACACGATACAAACAAGCCTATCACCGTTATCTCATCATCGTCCTTACCAATTTTTGAGGATAAGCAAGAACACCTATTAGAACGTTCCCCCCAGTCTGCTCCAATGTTGGTCGGTTTCCAGTTGCACCTTCCCATCAGCCGAGTCACGTGGCCGAATGGGAACTCCCAGGCTGGCACAGGCCGTTGTTGGCACGCACGTTTGTGCGCTGCGAAGGGGGAGGATGGCCGCTTGATAACTGCGCATCAGCCGCATGCACCAGTTGTCTGAAACACAGGTCACTTTGCAGGTAACACTGTCACCGGACTGGCCGCTCAGTGTTTTGGGTGTCTCTGAAATCTGGGCCTGTACACTTGGCAACTTGTATTCCCATAAGCTTCCACCTGAAGAGATGCCTGCTTTTTCTAAATATAAAACTTGCCCAAGGGATAGTCATCTTAGCCACACCACCGAGAGGAAGAGAAGCGAGTCGCGATCTTGCCGGGTTAGGTCATCGTAATAGAGCTCAGGGCCAGAATCCCCAGAGGGGTGGGATAGTGTAAGAGGGCATTTTAATCTTCAGTGCGTAATGAAACACGTGTCTAAGCTGCCCATTCCCCGGAGGGCAGTGCGAAAATAGAGGTCCTGGAGGATGAACAAAGTTATCATTGGCGTATCTTGTGGTTAACGGACGATTGACTGGCAAGCAAGTGTGCTGTCTAGCTGGAAAAGCTTATTAAGCGGACTTTAAAGTGAGCCTTTCATCAAAAATAAATAAACATTAAAAAAAGGTGGGGGGGAGGGGCGGGTGCGCCTGGGTGGCTCAGTCAGTTAAGCTTCCGACTTCAGCTCAGGTCACGATCTCCCCGTCCATGGGTTCGAGCCCCGCGTCGGGCTCTGTGTGGCAGCTCAGAGCCTGGAGCCTGCTTCGGATTCTGTGTCTCCCTCTCTCTCTCTCCCCCTGCCCCCACTCTTGCTCTGCCTCTGTTCTCTCTTTCTCAAAAATAAACATTAAAAAAAAGAAAGCGGTTCTTTCAAGGTAAACCCAGATTCATGCATGAAAGGTTTACTTTTAATATATGAAACAGTAGAGCAGTAAAGGTATCCCTTGATATTCTCAAAACACGTGAGATGCGGGGTCCTTTAGAATGGCGACCAATTGCAGACAGCAAATAGTTCAGAATGGATTTTCAGGGTAGCATAGGCCTGCCTTTGCATTTGCTCATAGAAGCCAAGCGAATAAATGTCTCCTCTGTACGAGCGGACTAAATACCCAATGACTCGTAGTTTGCTGACATTACACTGAGATGGGGAACATTGAACATTGCATGCTGGGAAAAGGAACAGGGCTGGTAGTGAGAAGAATTCGGTTTCTCTTCCTGGACGTTCGTTAGCTACGTGGATCTTGGGCAAATGTGTACTGCTCTGAGACTCAGTTAAAGTCAGAGGCATATAATGAGGTCTGTCCCTAACTTCCCTTACAGAGCTGTTGTGAGAATCTAGCAGGAACGGTTGTTATGAAAGCGTTTTGAAAAAGAGATCATACGTTGTTGTGGGTTTTTTTTTTTCCCCTTAAGTTTCATATTTGACTATAGTTGACACATAATGTTACCTTAGTTTCAGGCGTCCCACATAGTGCTTCAGCCTCTCTCTAGTTAGGCTGGGCTCAACCACAAGTCTATCTACCGTCTGTCACCATACGTACAACACTATTACAGTACCATTGACTGTATTAGCTATGCTGTGCCTTTTACGCCGTGAATTATTCGTTCCGTAACTGGAAGCCTGTTGTTTTCAAGGCATTGTATTTCCATAGCATGTTAGGCAACAGGGAGAAACCAAGCTAGAATTGTATTTGCTTGGGGACAATTTATGGGAAAATTATTGTTTGATTTGATAAAAATCAACCAAGCTTTTTTATATGGAAGTACCCATCGAGTGACTCTTCAATAACACGACACCTTGTTCAAATAGCCACCTCAATATGTGTCATTCCACCTCTCTAATGAAAGTCCTGTTGTGAAGCTCTTTGGATAGTTAGTGGGGGAAGTAAGAAGGTTCACAGCACAGACGTATTTCTATCAAGATAGTTATTTGCATTCATTCCAAGTTAATGTCTCTTTTTGATGATTATACCACAGGCTGCCTGACTCAACTATATAAAAATACCTTCTTCAAAGGTGGGGACCTAACTGCCATGTATACCCCGAATGCCGAGCACTGTCAGATGATGTGCACATTTCATCCGAGGTGCTTGCTCTTCAGCTTTCTTCCTGAAAGTTCCACTAATGACACAGACAAAAGGTAAAAGCTGATATTTCATTATTGGAGAAGCCATCCATGTTTCAAACTAGAGCCAGTGACGTGCAAAAAAGGTGTAGCTATTTCAGGGTTATGTTTCCCAAATGGGGTCCGAGGGCCAGCTTCATTGGAGTCACCTAGAGCGGTTGGTTCTTACATTAGCAGAGTCTTAGGCCACAGCCTTAGACCCCGAACCGTTTGGTCTACTGAACCAGAGTGGCTTGGGCCTGGAAATACACATGCTAGAACAACTGTTGCCTTCGCCTAAAGTAGTAGAAATGAGGCATTGCCTACCCAAGGCCTCGAGGAAAATGCTTGAAAACCATTGGGTTAAGCGATTGTCTCAAGGAAGGGTCTAAAAACAGGTGAATATTTCACCTGAACAAGGAAACATACTTATTGCCTGACTCGTGATCGTGTTGGTGGATAACACGGTCTTAAGAAAATACAACAGAAGGCAAACATGTTGTTGACGATAAAGTTGAGGCATTTCCAGAGCTTGTGACCTCAGGAAAGTTCTGGACTGAAGGGGCCTGTAGTGAATGACTTTGGGCACCTGTGGTACATACATTATGTGTGTGTGGAGGGGGGCATGCGCATACGTGAAAATGCATATTACTGGCATTTTGGAAAAGTAAGAGCACTGGAAAAAATAGTCACTAAAAATCTTATTAGGTCATGCAGCCATGGTTTCATAATCATTTGCTTTCATTTTGTTCAAAATACAGAATGAACATTTCTGTGTTGTTCCGTTTCCAGAAGCCTTTTATCTTAACACCATTTGAATTTAGAAACGAGAAACTAGGGGCGCCTGGGTGGTGCTGTCGGTTAAGCGTCCGACTTCAGCTCAGGTCACGATCTCGCGGTCCATGGGTTCGAGCCCTGCGTCGGGCTCTGGGCTGACCGCTCAGAGCCTGGAGCCTGCTTCCGATTCCGTGTCTCCCTCTCTCTCTGCCCCTCCCCCGTTCATGCTCTGTCTCTCTCTGTCCCAAAAATAAATAAATGTTGAAAAAAAAAATTTAAAAAGAAACGAGAAACTAGATAAACATCCCCTGATTCAACATGGTAAGGGTGTACAGAAAACCCAGACTGTATGTGACAGGCATCAACTTTTCAAATAAAAAGTTGAGTTAGGTTCCAGAATCCTTGTGAAAGATTACCAAGAAGATTGACATCAAAGGCAGAAGTGTTCCATTACTGTGAACTAGAAGGAGTTAATGAGCAAGATGAACACCTTATAGAGAACCAACTCTTATGACCGATTTAATTTCTTACGTGAAAACAGTCACCAGGTGAGAACATAATCCTCCAAAAGTTTAGAAACATGGGGAAAAAAATCATTACCTCTTTAATATGATTGACTTTCTGTACTTAAAAATGTTTTTTTTAAAGAGAAATAATGCTGAGGTTAGGTATTACAAAGCCTGTTAGATTTTATGCAATTGCCTCTAAGAATGTTCTTTCTAGCAAGCGTCAGGGAAGCTCTATTATTTTCCTTATTCCTGGCCACATTTATTAGTGTATAGAAATCGTTAGACAGGGGCGCCTGGGTGGCGCAGTCGGTTCAGCGTCCGACTTCAGCCAGGTCACCATCTCGCGGTCCGTGAGTTCGAGCCCCGCGTCAGGCTCTGGGCTGATGGCTCAGAGCCTGGAGCCTGTTTCCGATTCTGTGTCTCCCTCTCTCTCTGCCCCTCCCCCGTTCATGCTCTGTCTCTCTCTGTCCCAAAAATAAATAAACGTTGAAATCGTTAGACATCTCACCAGTGTGTGTTTATTATTCTGCTCTCTAACTGACAGTACTTTTAAAAACAGATTTGGTTGCTTCTTGAAAGACAGTGCTACGGGAACCCTGCCAAAAATGTCATGGGCAAATACAATTTCTGGACACTCCTTAAAGCAATGCGGCCATCAAATAAGTGGTAAGCTCTTGATTTCTTGATTTCTTATTTGAATGAGTAGGGGGTTCACCTTAAAATAGCTTCTGTTCAATCTCTGTGCTGCCTTGGACTTTTGGAAGGGAGTACTCAGAAGGATAACAGAGATGGGGCACTGTTCTGGATGTGTCCTCCCTCTTGCCTTTACCAGTTACGTGCTTAAGGAGCCTCTATTCTTTACGAGGTTAGCCCTACAGTATAAGATTTGCAGAAAGTGAACCACATTCAAATAATTGCCTCCTTCCCCCACCTCCAGTTGCAGATAAGGCTCTTTAAGAGAACACGGAGAGTGTCTCTATTCCCGTGTTACTTGAGATAATTTGTGCCCCAGTGGTTCTCAATAGTTCTCAACCAGGGGTGACTTTGTCCTTCCTCCAAGGGACATTTGTCACAACGTGGGGAGATGCTGCTGGCATCTAGTGGATGGAGGTCAGAGATGCTGCTAAAGATTCCACATAGGGAAACCCCTATGACAAAGATTTCCTGGTCCCAAATGTCAATAATGCAGAGGTTACAAAACCCCATTATGCCCCCAACCTGAAGGCCTGGGCTCTGTAAACCTTGCTAATAAGAATAATACCTCCAGGGTACCTGGGTGACTCAGTCGGTTAAGCGTCTGATTCTTGATTTCTGCTCAGGTCATGATTTCTGCTCCCATCATGATCTTGTGGTTTGTGGGTTCAAGCCCCACATCAGGCTCTATACTGATGGTGTGGAGCCTGCTTGGGATTCTCTCTCTCTCTCTCTCTCTCTCTCTCTCATCCTCTCTACCTCTCTCTCTCCTCCTCCCACTTGCTCATGTATGTGTGCTCTCTCTCTCTTTCTCAAAATAAATAAAGAAACTTAAAAAAAAAAAAAGAATGAGACTTCTTCAAAAAAAAAATGTGAGGACTAAGAGGCCAGGAAATTTAAATTCTAACACTTATTGCTACTAATGTCTTGTGAAACATTTCCGACCCTATCCTAATTTAAGGCAAATGAACCATTTGCCTGACATCGCTGATCTGAAAGTGAAAGGTACAGAAAAGAATCTCTCAATTGATGGGCTGGCAGAACCTTCAGATAACCATGTTGTGACTATGTATCACTGCTGTTTTACTTTTACTGCTTACAGTTAATTCTGTACTTTCATATTTCAGGTGTTTTAAAGTTTTTACAATTTTTTTTAAATGTTTATTTACTTTTGAGAGAGACAGAGAGAGAGAGAGAGACAGAGCATGAGCAGGGGAGGGGCAGAGAGAGAGGGAGACACAGACTCCCAAGCAGGCTCCAGGGTCTGAGCTACTAGTACAGAGCCCGAGGCGGGGCTGGAACGCATGAACAGTGAGATCATGACCTGAGCCGAAGTTGGAGGCTTCACTGACTGAGCCACCCAGGGGCCCCCTAAAGTTTTGGGGTTTTTTTTTTATCCTTCCTTCCCCAGTTACCACCAACCACTCCCTCAATACTCATGCATATGCATCCGCAGTTTGTATAGTATCCAGTCCTTCGTTATAAACATGGGGATCTGACTTAGCCAATATGTGGCTTACCTGAGGACGAGTACATGTCCCATTTTATAAGATCAAATTTATGTCCTCATACAACTTAATGTAAATTATTCAATTAAGCATTATTTTTCATTATGTTATAATAAAATTTAAAGAACAATATTTTGCTTTTCTCAATAACTAGTAGTCATTGTTAATTTTTTCCCAAACTCAGTCTTATAGAACTTGATTTAATGTTCCCTTCTAACTCTCCCCGAGTATCTCAAATTAAAGTGAATAATTGCTCCCAAGGACATAAAGTCCCTAAGCTCAGGACCAATTTTCATTTAAACAGTTATTGGTAGATTTATAGCTTTCAATTGATCATAAAGAAAAGTTTTAGTTTGCAATTAACCCATTCCAACTCAGTGAGTTTCTTTTCTCATGCGCACCAGAACTGGAAAGAGACTTCGTTTCTAGAATCTACAGACTCTTGTGTGCGTGAATCACTGTGGATTATCCACTGCTCCACCCACCTCAATATATTGTTTTCCTACTAGTTTGTACATTTTCTGTCTTTCCCACCATTACATGTAGTTTTATGCCTTTTTTAACCATACCCCTGAGGAGTGGAACATTACATCCAATACATTATGGTTTATACTGCTGGTTTCTTTATCCAAGGCTCTAACTAATGTATTTGAGCGCTTTAAAAAAAAAAAAAAAAAAAAGGCCTAGGGGCGCCTGGGTGGCTCAGTCAATTGAGTGGCCGACTTCGGCTCGGGTCATGATCTCACAGGTTCGTGGGTTTGAGCCCTGTGTCGGGCTCTGTGCTGACAGCTCAGAGCCTAGGGCCTGCTTCGGATTGTGTATGTCCCTCCCTCTCTGCCCCTCTCCTGCTTGCACTCTCTCTCTCTCTCTCCCTCTCAAAAATAAGTAATCATTAAAAAAAAGTTTTATAAAAAAATAAATTAAAAAAAGCCTAAATCACAAATTTGGTTCACTGTCTGTTAAAATAATTATCTATATTTTTTGTATATAAGATACATTCCAACTGAAAGGATGCTTAAGTGGAATTTAACCAAATTTTAAAGCAAGAATAAAATTGGATTCCTCATGAATATACAAGAGCTGTTCACCTTTTATGATAACGATTTGACACATGGATGTCAGTGGCAGGGCTTACGGATGAAATTCGCCATCAGGCAGGAGCGGTTGAAAGCCAAGAAGCAAAGTGAGAAGCTTCTTCATTCAGTGCAGGAAGTCAAAGGCACATCAGTTAGTATAACAATGCAAATTCCTAGAACAATCACCAGGGCCCCCATTATTAGCCTCCTTTGCCTTCCTCTGCTTATTGTTAATTCCAGGGTGAACTATTACCCGTATTGTTTTGCACGTACTTTACAATTTGGGAAGCACAGTTACCCCTTCTCCATGGTAGTGCTCTAAAACATATTGGAATGTGCTTATTTCAAGCAGAGTTTGATCATCTAGTGATGTAACAAAAACTCCAAATCCCCTAACTAATGGGGCAGGTGTGAAAAACAGAGTATCATCCTTCAAAACTACCCTAACCGATGATCTACTTCTAGAAGGAAACGGACTGAATTTGCTCTGTGCATCTTGTGTGTACAGCTTGCCATCGAGACATTCATAAAGGAATTGATATGAGAGGAGTCAATTTTAACGTCTCTAAGGTTGAAAGTGTTGAAGAATGCCAAAAAAAGTGCACCAACAGCATTCACTGCCAGTTTTTCACGTACGCCACTCGCACGTTTTACAATGCAGAGTACCGGTGAGTAACATTCATAGCGTCTGTCCTTTCCGATGGTGCTTTTGACATTTAATTGTACGCTTCATAACTTTTTTTTCCGCCCAGTGGAAAACCAAACAGGGCTTTTAGACCTCACCACTCCACTTATTTATGTGCTCAGTTTTGTTGCCAGTTTTTCTAAGGAGAATAACTTCCATCTCTTGGGGAATGAGGGTTTGGTTGAATAATGTCTCCCGCCCCATTCTCACCCGAAGCTTCCTTGGGTAGAGCGGAAAGATGTCTCTCTGATTAATAATACAAACCCCGAACCCACTCATTTGCAAAGTCATTGTTCTGATTGCTTCATTTCCCACCGACCATAGATCCTTTCAACGCAAAATGGGCTTCTGCGTGCATCTTGCAGTTTGGGGAGAGAAGTAACCTCTTTTCTCCACATTCAGGAACACCTGCCTTTTAAAGCACAGTGCAGGAGGAACACCCACCAGTATAAAGCTCCTGGCTAACGTGGCATCTGGATTCTCCCTGAAGCCCTGTGCACTCTCAGAAATTGGTAATTGTATGCCTACTATTTCATTTTCTTTTCTAAAAAAATTTTTAACGTTTATTTATTTTTAAGAGACAGAGAGACAGGGTGCGAGTGGGAGAGGGGCAGAGAGAGAGGGAGACACAGAATCCGAAGCAGGTTCCAGGCTCTGAGCCATCAGCACAGAGCCCAACGCGGGGCTCGAACTCACGAGTGTGTGGCTACCAGTTCCCTGTGTGATTGTAGTAAGCAGACTTAGAGTCTCCCAAAGATGTCCCCACTTATTTCCTGCAACACGTGAATATGTCACCTTACGTGTCAAAAGACGTTTGTAGATGTGATTTTGAGATGGGAGATGGTTCTACATTATGTGCGTGGGCTCAATGTAGTCACAGGAGTCCCTATAAGAGAAAAAGGAAGACAGAAGCATCGGAGAGAGGGAGAGAGATTTGAAGATGTTGTACCACTGGCTTTCAAGATAGAGAAAGGATCCACAAGCCAAGGAATGATGGTAACCTTTAGAAGCTGGAAGAGGCAAGGAAACAGGTCCTCCTATAGAGCTTCCCGAAGGAACAAAATCCTGCCGACATCTTGATTTTATCCCAGTGAGACCCATTTTGGCCTTCTGATTTCCAGAACTGTGAGCTAATATATTTGGGTTGTTTGAAGCCACTGGGCTTGTGATAAGTGGTCACAGCAGCAATAGAAAACCAGTACAGTTACATTGCGGGGAAAACAAGAAGGTCATCTCCGGGCAGTGTCCACTGTCTAGTGAACCCACTCTACCATAATGAATCAGCAAAGTGCTATAGTTTCAGACATTCAGGTAATTTCGATGGAATTATCCAGAAAATCGTCATGACCTGCCACCAGATTTAGCGTATCAGAGTGTTAACGATAAGATGTTGCTGAAACCAAATCACCAATGGCCAATGCCACACGGCATCCAGTGCCAACTCTGTGCCAGGATCGGCGTCAGGTGCTGGGCTAGGTCCCCTCTGCAGGAGGTTAAGAACTTGACAACAGCGCATCTCTTCTCCTGTTTCCTTTTCCTGTTTCCTCCTCTGTTTCCTTTTCCCTCGGGCACACCCCCCTCCATGGTGTGTACCAGATTTCCAGCTCAAATTTACTGAATATTTCATTTTTAACATTGATATTCGGTCCTTTTTTTTAAAAAAAAAGTATAATTTCTATCTCTTTATTGATACCCTTTCTTTGGCAAGACAATGTTTTCATACTTTCTTCAGTTTTTTAAACACGGCTTCCTTTAGTTTTTCGAACATATTTAAGATAGCTGGCTTGAAGTCTTTGTACAGTACAGGAGGAAGTTTGTACTTCCTCAGCAAGGGTTTATATTAACTGCCTTTTTTTTTTTTTTTTTTTTGCGTATGGGCCATTCTTTCTTGTTTCTTTGCATGGCTTGTAATTTTTTGAAAAAAATCGAGACCTTTTTTTTACAACTTTTTTAAAATGTTTATTTATTTTTAAGAGAGAGAGACCCAGGGGCGCCTGGATGGCTCAGCCGGTTGAGCGGCCGACTTCGGCTCAGGTCACGATCTCACGGTCCGTGAGTTCGAGCCCCGAGTCGGGCTCTGTGCTGACAGCTCAGAGCCTGGAGCCTGTTTCCGATTCTGTGTCTCCCTCTCTCTGACCCTCCCCCGTTCATGCTCTGTCTCTCTCTGTCTCAAAAATAAATAAATGTTAAAAAAAAAAATTAAAAAAAAAAGAGAGAGAGAGACCCAGAGTGCAAGTGGGGAAGGGGAGAGAGAGAGGGAGACACAGAATGCGAAGCAGGCTCCAGGCCCTGAGTTGCCAGCACAGAGCCCGACCTGGGGCTCGAGATCATGACCTGAGCTGAAGTCGGAAGCTTGACCGACTGAGCCACCCAGGTGCCCCAAGACCTTTTAAATAATAGCATATGGTCACCCTGGAAATCAAGTTCCCTCCTTCCCCAGAGTCTGCTGTTGTTACTGCTTTTTGTTGTTACTATTTGTTTGGTGACTTTTCTGAACTAACTCCGTAAAGGATTTATTCTTTGGAGTCTATGGCCACTGACTGATGTTTCCACTTAGTTTTCTTAATAGTCACCTAATGATTGGACGAGGACTTCCTTAGATGCCTGCCGTCAATAAGTTTCTCAATCTTTGAGGTGGGGCTTTTTGTGAATTTCGGAGCATGCTTTCAACGTTCAGACAGGCATTTCACAACTTTACCAGGGCCTTTTCTTTCTGCTGACGCAGGGCGAAACATCAGCCAGCCTGAGAGCCTAGGACTTTCTCAAATCTTTGGGGGGCACAAGCACAGCCCTGGTTATGCCACACAGCCCTGTACTTGCACACGGCCTTCCAGATTCCCAGGAATATGTCCAAGATTTTCACCACCACCTTCTTTCCCCTGGTTTCCCTTTTAAGATCTTTTATGAGCCTGTTGTTTGTTCCAGCTGTGATTAATGCCCTAGGAAGCTGCAATGTTACATAATCGCCCCTGTTTGTTTGTTCTAGACAAACACTTGCAAGGAAAAGGCTGTGAGTTAACACTGAAGAAGCTCTGAGCGATGGAAAATAAACTCAGTCCTTGCGAGTGGGATTTTCCCAAGAATTTCCAGACAAGTCAAATAATGGCATTTGACTGGGGATGCAGATGGGACATTGGAGCAGCCCCAGCCCCATTCTGCCCGCTCCAGGGCTGCGGGACTGCTGGTCTCTTTTCCGCATGATTGTGAGGCTGTTTTCAAGGCTTTCATGGAGCTGGGGAGGGGAGAACTGGAACAGGGCAAACTAAAACCCCACAAAACTCATCCTTCTTTTTTAAAAATTCTTTTTAACCTTCATTTATTTTTGAGAGAGAGAGAGAGAGAGAGGAAGAGGAACCAAGAGAGAGGGAAACACAGAATCTGAAGCAGGCTCCAAGCTCTGAGCTGTCAGCATAAGACCCCCACTGCGGGTCTTGAACTCATGAACTGCAAGATCATGACCTGAGCCAAAGCTGGACGCTTAACGACTTGAGCCACCCAGGCGCCCCATTTAAAATTTTATTTTTTATTTTTTATTTATTTTTGAGAGGGAGAGAGACAGAATGCTAGCGGGGGAGGGGAGGAACACAGAGAGAGGGAGACACAGAATCCGAAGCAGGCTCCAGGCTCTGAGCTGTCAGCCCAAAGCCTTCTGCAACTATCCTTTTTTCTTGATGTTTATTTAATTTATTTTAGGGGACGGGCAGAGAGAGAGAGGGAAAGAGAATCCCAAGCAGTCTCTGGACTGTCAGCACAGAGCCTGACTTGAGGCTCGATCTCTCGGAACTGTGAGATCCTGACGTGAGCCGCAATCAAGGGTCAGATGCTGAACCGACTGAGCCCCGCCCCGGGGGCCCCCAAACTTACTGTTCTTATAGAGAGTCAGCTGTTCTTGAACAAACGCTCCCTGGACGGTTATAATTTGATCAATTTCTAGAGTTCCGAAAACATTGATTTTGACAAATAGGCTGGTGCGCCCATCACTTTCATGGAAGAGAGGATTTTCAGAGGCCCTTCGTCTGCCATTCCCACTACGATCCTGTAGTGCTTTTGATAAAACAAATGAAACACACAGGAAAAGTAGCTCTGAAAAAGAAAACGGTCTTTCAAACAAGATAGCCCCTGGCTTGTTACCATCTGGATGGGTCAGATAGGGACTCAAATTGTATTCAGTTCTGTGTTGCCTACTTCCTCGGCAGCGATGGATGCCCAGGGCACTTCAAAACGGGGTACCAGGACTGTAAGAAATCTAGAAGCAATGGAAAACAAAAAGTGGCTCAAGGGACAGGTTAAAGGTATTTAACCTGAAAAAGAGTCAGGATGACTATCTGAATTCTTTGTTTATAAAGGGCTGTCTTTGGAGAAAGGATTAGACTAATGTGAGTGGCTCCATTAGGTAGATGTAGGTAGAAGCTACCATGAAGGAAATAAAGAAAGAAAAAACAATCCTAACACCTAGAACGGTCCAGAAAAGAATTAGGCCTTGTCAGGGGTGCCTGGGTGGCTCAGTCAGTTAAGCGCCCCAGCTTCGACTCAGGTCATGATCTCACGGTTCATGAATTCGAGCCCTTTGTCGGGTTCTGTGCTGACAGCTCAGAGCCTGGAACCTGATTTCAATTCTGTCTCTCTCTCTCTCTCTGCCTATCCCCTACTCATGCTCTGTGTCTCTCTCTCTCTCTCTCAAAAATAAATAAATCTTAAAAAAATTTTTAAAGGAAAAGAATTGGACCTTGTCATGAGGAAGTGAGCTCTTATCACTATAAATATCTCAGAAAAGTTGAACAACTTGTCACATACGTCCTTCAGGGGATATAGTTGTAGGTTGGCACAAGTTTTCTTTCAGCTTCCAGAATCTGTGTTTTGGGGGGTTTTTTTTTGTTTTTTTTTTTTTTAAAGATTTAATTAGTTGAAGCCTCATTTCCTAGACTGCCCACATGTAGGTATTATGTCACGGGAGGTACTTTCTCTTAATACAACTATGTTCATTTAAACTGGGACTCCTTTTGTCCTTCCTGCAAATGCTATAATTATTCTTCAGGCTCCCATCATTTTAATAACATTTATGTTATCAAATTGAGTAAACTTAGTAAATAATATGAACACAAATAAAAACGTAATTTAGAATTAAGATTATATTGGGGCACCTGGGTGGCTCAGTCGGTTAATCGCCAGACTTCAGCTCAGGTCATGATCTCGCAGCTTGTGGGTTCAAGCCCCGCGTCGGGCTCTGTGCTGACAGTTCAGAGCCGGGAGCCTGCTTCAGATTCTGCGTCTCCCTCTCTCTCTGCCCTCCCCTGCTTGCGCTCTCTCTCTCTCTCTCAAAAATAAATAAACATTAAAAAAAAAAAAAGATTACATAAGGATAATGAAGGTGGGTTTTCTCCTATTTTTATTTTTTGGTCACCTGATATTTTTGTTAAACGCTTTTTATTAAGATCTTTTTCATAATACTCGGGAAAATACCACACAAAACCTTCTGCTCCTAAGGCCTGGAATTCAGGGTCGAGGTACCACAAAGAGAATGTGAGGATAGGCTGAGTAACCTAAATATTTTGCACTGGTCGGCCTGCGGCTGGACACACAGGTTGAGCTGTTTCATTTCTCTGACATGGGAGTCGATCTTTTATCGGATTTAGCCCAATTTTTCCTTCTTCCGAATGGCAAACAACAAGTCTGAGGGTATTTCAACAGACATTCTCCCCCCTCGAGGATGTCTAGCGTTATGAATAGCAAACAGTCATCATGTCCTTTCGTTACGATGACAAAGTACAGTCACCTGAGCATCGCGCGGTTTGAGGACTGTCTTCCCTCTGTGAGTTCCCAGGTTGCCACAGGAACATTTTCCAGCATCTCGCCTTCTCGGATGTGGACGTTGCCAGAGTGGTTACCCCGGATGCTTTTGTATGCCAAACCATTTGCACCTATCATCCTAACTGCCTCTTCTTTACGTTCCACACAAAGGCATGGCATCTGGAACCGCAAAGGTAAGAATGTGCGACGTTTGCTACCGTCCGGTCATCGCCGTCTTTCTAGTTTGAGTGTTTGAGAACTTCTGGGAATTTCGCGCAGAGCGCTCGAAGCCGCAGCAAGCCCTTTTCCGCCAGGTGCAGGTTAGTTAGGAACTTCATTGACTTTTCCACCTATGTTCTTTTTTTTCCTTTTTCTTTTTCTTCTTTTTTTTTTTTAATGTTTGTTTATTTTTGAGAGAGACGGAGAGAGAGCGTGTGCAAGTGGGGGAGGGGCAGAGAGGAGATTGGGAGATAGAGAATCCCAAGCAGGCTCCCCAGAGACGTGGGGCTCAAATTCACGAACAATAGAGCATGACGTGAGCCAAAACCAACTCAAAACCAAAAGTCAGACACTTGGGGGCGCCTGGGTCACTCAGTTGGTTAAGTGTCCAGCTTCGGCTCAGGTTATGATCTCGCGGTTCAGGGGTTCGAGTCCCATGTCGGGCTGTTGACAATTAAGGCCTTTGTGTTCCCTCATTTTAAAAATCATAGAAAAAGGGCACCTGGGTGGCTCAGTCGGTTAAGCATCCGACTTCAGCTCAGGTCATGATCTCACACTCCGTGAGTTCGAGCCCTGCGTCGGGCTCTGGGCTGACAGCTCAGAGCCTGGAGCTTGCTTTGAGTTCTGTGTCTCCCTCTCTCTCTGTCCCTCCCCCGTTCATGCTCTGTCTCTCTCTCTGTCTCAAAAATAAATAAAAACATTAAAAAATTACTAAATACATTGAAATATAATCATGTTGCCTACTTTTTTCCATTATTCAATTCAAATTGTATGAGACTCAGGCTTCAGGGTTCTACACTGAAGATATTAACAAAAGCACAAAAATCTTGGACTTAAAAAAGTCCTATGGGGCGCCTGGGTGGCTCATTCAGTTAAGCATCTGACTTCACCTCAGATCATGGTCTCCCGGCTCATGGGTTCGAGCCCTGAGTCCGGCTCTGTTCTGACAGCTCAGAACCTGGACCCTGCTTTGGATTCTGTGTCTCCCTCTCTCTCTGTCCCTCCCCCACTTGATCTCGCTCTCTCACTCACTCTCTCTCTCAAAAATAAATAAAACATAAAGTTGTTTTGTTTTTTTAAACAGAAGAGTTTCTCAGAAGAATAAATTTTGCAGAGGTGCTTTTCAAAACGGGAGGTGCTTTGTTTGGTGTTTGCCTTTAACGCAATTTTTTTTTTTTTTTTTTTGCTTTTTTTTTTTTTTTTTTTTTTTTTTTTTTGTTAATAGAAACGTTTGCTTTCTTAAGACTTCCAAAAGCGGGACACCAAGTTCCCCTACTCCTCAGGAAAACACCATGTCTGGATACAGCCTTTTAACCTGCAAGCAAAGTTTGCCTGGTAATGTGATTCAATGATGATAGTGATCTTTTAACAAGTAATAGCAACGAAACAATCCTCAGTGTACCAACGACTTGTGTAGATGTGGCTTAACTGCTGCTTTCATTTAATGCCTTTTTATGTCTCTGATTCACACAGAGCCCTGCCATTCCAAAATTTACTCAGGAGTTGCTTTTGAAGGGGAAGAGTTGAATGTAACCTTTGTTGAAGGAGTGAATGTTTGCCAAGAGACTTGTACTAAGACGATTCGCTGTCAGTTTTTTACTTATTCTTTACTCCCAGAAGACTGTAGAAGAAAGAAGTTAGTGAACATTCATTTTTCACAGACAGTCGGCAAGCCAATTTCATGAATGATCCTCCTCTGTGAAGGTTTAATCTTTATACCGATCCTTTTATCTAGGTGTAAGTGTTCCTTACGATTATCTTTGGATGGGTCCCCAACTAGGATTACGTACGGGACACGAGCGAGCTCTGGTTATTCTTTGAGGCTGTGTAAAAGTGGGGACGGTTCTGGTGAGTAAGCCTCACTTTTTCATGGAACTGTAAAGGCTTGTCTGTGTTATTTTGATAGCTTGCTTAGTCTTAAACAATAGAACGGTGTACTTTGTTTCCCTTGGCTCCAGAGAACTCTGATTCACCTCTAATTCCAACCATTAACTTTAACACTCTCTTTTCAGTCTGCTCAGCAAAAACAGACACACGCATTGTTGGAGGGACCAACTCCTCCTGGGGAGAGTGGCCTTGGCAAGTTAGCCTGCAAGTGAAGCTGACAGCCCGGAGCCACCTGTGTGGAGGGTCAATCATCGGACACCAGTGGGTCCTAACTGCCGCCCATTGCTTTGATGGGTAAGTTTTGGGTGCGTCCTATCCAGGGTCTTATCTTGCCTTTTCGTTTTGAAAACTCTAAGTTCAGGGTCTAGATCATCATGTCCGTTTATTGATCAAAGTTTATTCTTCTTGAATAAAAGACATTTCAAGCGAGGGCTTGTATTCACAATGGTGAACAACGAGGTAGGGCCTGTCTGAGCACTGAAAGATCTGAGCCATCAGCACGCAGTGTGGCCTCTTTGCAGGAATGCCTGACATTCCTGGGGGGTGTCACTCCTGCTTTAAAGCAAAACGAAAAATGCCCTGTCTGCTGCTACCTCCATTTACCGCTCCCTAAATGTATTCTTCAAAGACTTTGTTTTCAGGCCTGTAGAGATTTACTTTCAGCTCTCTGATTCACAAATACACTAAATAACATTAATAGTGAAAACAAAAATGCGATAGTTTGTAACCTCTATATTTCAGAGAATAAAATCTGATGCAACCTTTCTACTTTATTGGGCAAATTGTACATGTGGCAGGGTTTTAAAGTTTTAAAACACTTAGGCTTTGCAGTTAGAACAGGGCAGCTCTCACAATTACCAGAAGTACGAATGACCCTGGGCGGTTTGTAAATCTCTCTTAGCTTTATTTTCCTATCTGTGAAATATGAATAATAATAGTATCTAATTCACAAGGTTGTTAGATGAAGTGACAAACTTAAAATGCTAAGTACTATACTTGGAACATAAAATTTTTTAAAAAAATAAGCTATAATTAAATAAGAAATGTAAAAATGGACAAAGCATAGGAATAAGCAAGAAATACTAACAGCTCTAAAATAAAAGCTAGTTGATCTCTCTCAAAAAGTGTTTTGTTTTCGTAAAATTCTCCCTCTTCCCCTGTCTAAAGGGTAGGGCCCGGGTTGCATGTATCAGGATTGAGGATACAGTTGCTGAAATAAGGGTCAGTGGCAGGGATGGGCAGAGCAAGGCTCCTTCATGGTTGCCAATTAGCAGCATGGACCCCCAGTTAGCGGAGGATGGGCGTTGCTAAGGGGAAGGCTACTGACCTGAAAGGAAAGACCCTGAGAAGGGAAATGGTAGGTCCCCTTTTTTACTAAATGCATGCAATTGGGGGTCAGGAATTTTC
The DNA here is from genome assembly GCF_014898765.1 of Herpailurus yagouaroundi. Taxonomy (NCBI): domain Eukaryota; kingdom Metazoa; phylum Chordata; class Mammalia; order Carnivora; family Felidae; genus Herpailurus; species Herpailurus yagouaroundi. The sequence goes on from NW_024412412.1 coordinate 16,723,757, forward strand.
GTGTTTTTTTTTTTCCAGCTTTGCTGAGATATAATTGATACATAACCTTGTATAAATGTAAGGTGTGCAATGTAATGATTTCACATATGCATGTATTGCAAAATGATTAGCATATTAAGGTTAGGTGACACATCCATCCATCCATCACCACACAGAAATACTTGTGTGTGTGTGTGTGTGTGTGTGTGTGGTGAGAACTTTTACGATTCACGACTCTCAGCAGCTTTCAAATATTTCAAGTATTGTTAACTCTAGTCACCATGGTGTACATTAGGTCCCTAGACTTCATTCGTGTTATAACTGGAAGACTGTATCCTTTGGCCACTTTCACTCATTCCTGCCATGACACTGTCCTGAAAACCACCAATCTGTTCTCTGCATCTATGAGTTCAGTTTTTTAGATTCCACATACAAGTGAAAACATGTAACATTTGTCTTTCTCGGACTTATTTCATTTAACATAATACCCTTAAGTCTCATCCATGTTGTTACAAATTACAGGATTTCCTTCTTTTTATGGCTGAATAATATTCCATCATATATCTATATATAAGTATATGTATACATACACACACAGACACATGCCTAAATATGTATGTGCACTTATATGCATATGTATAATACATTTATGTATATCTATGTGTATATGGAGACATAGTACATATATTATGCCACATTTTCTTTATGCTTTCATCCATTGAGGGACACTTAGGTTGTTTCCAGATTTTGGCTACTGTAAATAATGCTGTTATGAAGGGAGTACGGATATCCCTCAAAGTAGTATTTTCATTTTCTTTGAATATATAACCAGAAGCAGAATTGTTGGATCTTCAGGTAGTTCTATTTTTTCATTTTTGAGGAACCCCCCATACTGTCTTCCACAGTGACTGTAGCACTTTACATTAAGAACTTTCATTCTTGGGACACCTGGGTAGCTCAGCTGGTTAAGTGTCCAACTTCCTCTCAGGTCATGATTTTGTGGTTCGTGAGTTCAAGCCCTGCATGGGGCTCTGTGCTGACAGCTTGGAGCCTGGAGCCTGCTTTGAATTCTGTGTCTCCCTCTTTCTCTGGGCGCTAGCCCCTCACATTCTGTCTCTCTCTCTCAAAAATAAACAAACATTAAAAACAATAATAAAAAAAAAAGAACCTTCCTTCTTGAAGACTCAGTGTTGTTAAGTTTATAAGAGATAATATCCACGGAAACACTGATTTAATTGAAAGACAACCACTTTGCCCCTATCTGCATGGTTTCCTCTAGAGTTTTATGCAAATATATCTTGTATCTCTCACTTCATGGTGATAAGAATGTCCCAATCTTTACACAAGATAAGACTTAGCTTTTGATCACAGTTTTAGACTTCCTTTGTATATACTCATATTTTATTTATTATTATTTTCTTAGGTTTATTTTATGTTTGAGAGAGAGAGAGAGAGAGCGCGCGCAAGTGGGAGAGGGCAGAGAGAGAGGGAGACACAGAATCTGAAGCAGGCTGTAGGCTCTGGGCTGTCAGCACAGAGCCCATCACGGGGCTTGAACTCACGGACCGCGAGATCATGACCTGAGCCGAAGTCAGACACTTAACCGACTGAGCCACCCAGGCGCCCCTAGATAGATACATTTTAAATAACGCTGAAGCCTCCCTAATTTGCCCAACGGCGGGGGCGGCCGGGGTAGGGGGGCTTGTGTAACACGGGTCCGACCTCTTGAGGATTCTGGATTTCATGGAAGCAACTGCTTTCAGGTTTGGTGAACTGAGCAGGATTTTCCCACAATCACCTGTGAGTCTCTCCCAACCAGTTTCTCTCAGAACTGGGACAGCAACATTCTTCTATCTTGACCTACAGTAAGCATGGAATAACTACAGAAATGTCCATTCTCAGTGTTTTTAACTAAAATCTTCAGAGTTTCCGTACCGCTGCTGGTGGGGATGGCACGTTGCCAGGAAGCGAAATTAGGTGAGTAAAGATAACCCGTAGCATTTTCTTCCCAGTTCTTTTTTTGAAAGGTGAAGCGACAGGAAAAGGGACCAATATCAGAGGCCAGTCTTTCTGGGGTCAAATAGGTATTTGCTTCTTTCTCCCAGGCTTCCCCTGCAGGACGTTTGGCGTGTTTACAGTGGCATTTTTAATCTGTCCCAGATAACAACAGAAACGCCTTTCTCACGAATAAAGGAGATGATTATTCACCCAAATTACAAAATGTCAGACAGTGGTGATGATCTTGCCTTGATAAGACTTGAGCCTCCTTTGAATTACACAGGTACGCGGCGTATTCGATCGAGGAGAAGCTAGACATCTGAGTTCAGCGGTTTACATTTTCACACCCGTTTGAATGAGAGGGCAGAATGTGGACAGATTGTCTTTATTTCCTGGTGGGTGGGGCTGGAAGAAAGGTGAGAATTGCCAAGGAAGGGAACATCTGTGATCTGGATAAATAGCTTCTACTTAAGGGTCAAGAAACATCAGTTGGCTTCTTCAGGGAGGAATACAACCACCGATCCGTTATTGAAATAAGGCAACATCGGAAATGGCCATTTGGGAAGCCTGGCTCGCTTTGGCACAAGTAGCGGAATTACCACTGCCTGGGGCATATTAGGAATACAGGAAGGCAGACGGGGCCAGATCCTAATTCCCAGGTCGAACGTGCGCAGAAGGAGGTTCTGGGAAGCCGGTAGTGTGATGGTTGGAGGTGTGGCCTTTGGAGGAATAGTGTCCACGGTTGGTGAATGCCCACCGCGCCCAGTAACGATCCCGTGACCTCGGGCAAGTTGCTCTCACCTCTTTGCACCTCAAATCTCCTCATCTGTAAAATGAGCGTGATAATGACCCTTTGGTTTGTCATAAAAATTGCCAGTTAATACCTTAAGGCGCTTAAAATCGTGCCTGGAGATTCTCCATTATCACTCTGCAAAGTATCACCCACAGGATCAAACGCGAGAACCTCTAATGCTTTTGGCAGAAACTTGTGTTCTGAGGTTTAAGATTGAATCCAGGGGCGCCTGGGTGGCGCAGTCGGTTGAGCGTCCGACTTCAGCCAGGTCACGATCTCGCGGTCCGTGAGTTCGAGCCCTGCGTCAGGCTCTGGGCTGATGGCTCAGAGCCTGGAGCCTGTTTCCGATTCTGTGTCTCCCTCTCTCTCTGACCCTCCCCCGTTCATGCTCTGTCTCTCTCTGTCCCCAAAATAAATAAACGTTGAAAAAAAAAATTAAAAAAAAAAAAAAAAAGATTGAATCCAGAAGATGTGACACCAAACACGTCATGGGAAAATGACTCGGGAGATGAGAAAGTTTCTTGAATCGTTGCCCTCAGCAACTGCGCAGAAAGCAAAAGGGTCATTTTCCTTGGTGCTGCCCTATAGAAAGAGAATCCAGGAAGAGAAAGGTGTGTATTTTTAAAGTCAATATCCATACCTTTGTTTAACCAAACTCTAATTTAAAAATTACCTTTCAGAATTCCAAAAACCAATATGCCTGCCTTCCAAAGATGATACAAACACAATGTATACTAATTGTTGGGTGACTGGATGGGGCTTCACAAAAGAAAAAGGTACGGCATGACATTTTAAATGTTGTTCTTACGAGAAGTCTTCTCTCGCCTCAAATATTTACTCAGTGATTTTTAAAAATTTTTGTTTAATGTTTTTATTTATTTTTGAAGGAGAGAGAGAGAGAGAGAGAGCATGAGCAGGGGAGGGGCAGAGAGAGAGGGAGACACAGAATCCAAAGCAGGCTCCAGGCTCCGAGCTGTCAGCAGAGAGCCCTGTGTGGGGCTCGAATCCATGAACCATTAGTTCATGACCTGAGCTGAGGTCGGATGCTTAACCGACTGAGCCACCCAGGCGCCCCACTCGGTGATTTTTGAGCTATATTTTTGTTTGGGTCTGGGGAAATGTATCAGGCAACCTTTTAAGCATCTTACTTTATAATAAAGATCACTTGTGGGACTTCATAAAAGGACTGGTCCCATACAGGGCTAACAAGACTGCTCAAGCCCATCCTGTCCTCAGTATTAATAGTGTTCCCATCTCTCTGTGCCTTGATGTTAAGGACCTGGAGCACAGGCAGGCAAACCATCTCTCTGACAGGCTGTCAATCTTGTTGGGTTTTTTTTGTTTTTGTTTTTGTTTTTTAAATACATCCTTCTTGCAATCTGATGTAGCCCATGAACCACTTTTAAATACTTAAAACACACAGAAACCCGAAGGACAGCAGTGAAATTGCAAATGAGCTCTCAAAATACTTCTCAGAGGATGTGCTATAGTAATGCATGAGTTTCTTTGTTAATATATGAAATAGCAAGTTGTTCAGGTAACTGCCGTAATTTAGAAATTGTGATGAGCGCAAGTGATATTTACCGTTATCTGCCACAACTGTAATGTGCAAATATCGCGACCGTGACATGCAAATATCTGGGCTCTCTATTGATGGCAAGGTCGTAGATTCTGCTAACGCTCCCTTGCTTGGGGCTTGCCTTCCTAATTGAAAGGAGTTAGACTGCAGTTGGATATCGGTGAAAGTAAAGATGTATTTTCCGATGCAAGTTAATAGAACAAGTGACTTCTTTTGGTGCAACCCCGTTTAAGAGCCCCTGTTCATGGGTTGTTGGTGTATTTCAACTGGCCTTGAATTTTCCAGCAAACAGACTCTTCTCCCTTTCCAAAACTATGTTCCTGATAGACACTATAGGGAGTAATATTTGCAGCATTCTTTACCTATTTAAGCTTGTCATGCTCTTTCCTTCTTTCCTGACTTACTCCTTTACTCGATGAATTCAAATTTTTCCAATTTTTGATAAGTGCCTGAAGACAGGAAGAAATTGTAAAAGTAACCTTAACTAAACAAGGAAGGCTCCCAGTGTACGCTCAAGGAGAACCTGGAGAGTGGTGGAAATTTAATTATTTTTCAAGAAATTGTTCTTCGTGGAAAATACTTGGACTTACTCAAAGAGCAAAATACTCCTCTGCTGTCAGAGGTCTGGTGATCCCCTCCCCCTGAAACGATATATTTTAGAATGATCATGTTGAATATATAAAACAAAAACCGAGAGGTGAGAACTTACAGCCTTTGGGTTGGAGGAGATAAGAGGGAATTTCTGAGAGACATCGACTGAGAGGAGATGACAGAGGATATGGAAGGGTTGTCCTAATATTACATGTCAGAGGCCAAAACATGGCGTGCACTCTCTCTCTCTCTCTCTCTCTGTTTTTCAATTTTCCTTCTCTGTTACTCGCTGTTTGTGTGATTAACGCTACTTTCTCACCCTACTTTTTTTTTTTTCAATGTTTATTTATTTTTGGGACAGAGAGAGACAGAGCACGAACGGGGGAGGGGCAGAGAGAGAGGGAGACACAGAATCGGAAACAGGCTCCAGGCTCTGAGCCATCAGCCCAGAGCCCGATGCAGGGCTCGAACTCACGGACCGCGAGATCGTGACCTGGCTGAAGTCGGATGCTTAACCGACTGCGCCACCCAGGCGCCCCACTCACCCTACTGTTTTTAATCTAAAGAAATGACCTGAACAAAAAGCTCATTATTCTGATCTGCTTTAAGATGTTAGTATGTTTCCTATTTATCTTATTTCTTCCTTCTGAAGTTACATATTGGTGACCTTCTAGGCAAAATCCAAAATATCCTACAAAAGGCAAATATTCCTTTGGTATCAAGTGAAGAATGCCAGAAAAAATATAGAGATTATGAAGTAACCAAACAGATGATCTGTGCTGGCTATAAAGAAGGAGGCAAAGATGCCTGTAAGGTAATACATTTGCGCAAAGAACACACAGTAACCTGCTTGAGAAAATTAGCTCCAAAATACATTTCTCATAGTATGTTTCATTATATTTTTCTTAAAAAATTCTGAGCCACATAACCTGGCAACTTCATAAATAACCTTTAATGAATGTATATCATTTTTATTTTATTTATTTATATATATTTATATTTTTTATTTATATATATTTATATTTTTATCATATAAATATGTAATAATATATATAATAATATATAATATATCTAATATAAATTAATATAGTATGTATATATATATATACACTATGTTTAAGGAGCACAGTTGTACATATAACAACTGTACTAACATATAGAGCATTAGATGTATTTGACATTGAGATTATGATGTCAACATTTCCTTGTTGGAAAAAACGGAAAACGCACCCATACGCTACTGAATTAAATCATTTTCATCCCATCAGCAGCCAATGAGGAACATACGACAAAAGTATAAGAAACCGTATGTGTGGGGTGCGTGCAGTGTGACCAGAGAATTTTAAAGGCACGTCTGTCATACTTTTCTGTGATTTTATTTTTCCACCCGCTGTGCCACAGGGCGATTCAGGCGGTCCCTTAGTTTGTAAACACAATGGAATATGGCATTTGGTCGGTATCACCAGTTGGGGTGAAGGCTGTGGCCGCAGAGAACAACCGGGTGTCTACACCAAAGTCGCTGAGTATGTGGACTGGATTTTAGAGAAAACACAGGTCGGTGATGGGCTCACCAGTCTCTGATGAAGTCACGGGCGTCACGAAGCTTTCTGGAGGTGGGAGAGAGCCCAGTTTGTAGCCTACGCTTTTACATCCTAGGTTCACTTCAAGTCCTGAGCCGTGGGGTCCTCATGTGCAAAATCATGGAGAGTGGTATCTACCTCGTGTCCTTGTCCTGAGGGTAAAAAGGGACAATGTATACGCAGCTGCCGAGGACAAGGTCTTGCACCAGTAGGCGTTCGGCATTCAGTCATAACGCGAGTACCGGGAGATAACAAATGAACATTTCCGTGATTATTTGTTGTGCCATAAAATGGCAAAAGAACGTGATTTTAAAGTGCTTTCTTCTGGGGCGCCTGGGTGGCTCCGTCGGTTGAGCTCAGGTCCGACTTCGGCTCAGGTCATGATCTCACAGCTCGTGGGTTCGAGCCCCGCGTCGGGCTCTGTGCTGACGGCTCAGAGCCTGGAGCCCGCTTCGGATTCTGGGTCTCCCTCTCTCTCTCCGCCCCTAACCCACTCGCATTCTGTCTCTGTCTCTGTCTCTGTCAAAAATAAATAAACGTTAAAATAAATAAATAAATGCAGTATTTTCTTCTGACTGTGAAACAGAAGGGAAGGGAAGGGAAGGGACTCCAGATTCTAGCACAGTGTTTGTGCTGGCATCACTCTTGTCTTACTGCCTCCTCTGGATCACAGTATATTCTTAGAGACAGAAATTTCTACTCTCTTCCCCACCTGCATGGTCATTGAAACCTACCACTGGTCGCCTCCCTTGGGGTGAAGTTCCAGCAAGCTTGCATTTTGTTCTGCCAAGTGGAAGGGCAGGAACCTGTATAAGACTCACTTTTCTAAGAAAGAGTTTTCTGAACCTGGGAGAATAACAATGCATCTCTTCTTTTTCTTTTTCTTTTTTTTTTTTTTTAATGTTTATTTACTTATTTTGAGAGAGACCTGGAGAGAGTGAGCAGGGGAGGGGCAGAGAGCGAGAGAATCCCAAGCAGACTCCGCACATCAGCGTGGAGCCTGACGCAGGGCTCGAACTCGCGAACCATGAGAGCACGAATAGCGCACCTTTTCATCTGGGCCTCCTACCTTGTTACCTGGCACTGGCACACTGGGTGTGCAGGCGAGGCTCGCAGGCCTGCAGCTCCTATAACAAGCGTATCACATAGCCTTCCAGCAGGGCAAGGAATCTGCTGTTCGGGGCTGGGCGGGGGGTGTCCATGGCTATGGGGCTCTGCGGTGGTAATTCAAGACGCATGAGGTATGCAGCGTTTCGTAAATCCAGTCTCGTAAATTCACGGTAGCAGGGAGTCACCCTGGGAAAAATGTGACCTAAGTCCCTATGAGACCCAAATTCCAGCCGTGCCGGCGATGACCACAGCTGGCACCAGGTAGCTGGGATCCAAGTCAGTTACACTGACTTCACACTTACAGAGAGCTGCCCATTTACAAACTATTGTGCAAAACAAGTAGAAAGACGGAAAAGTGAAGTTTCTAAAAATATTTTTTCCCTCCCCACCGAAAGACACGTTAAGTAGTAGAAAGGGCTAAAGGCGAAGGGCTGGAGGAAAGCCATGAGGTGCGCCTTCCTCACAACCGCCTCCGATAGGGAAGTGCTGACTCCGGAAGGAAATGTTCTAGACGTTGTCAAGGCTGGCTGGGTTCCACGAAACAATTAAAAATAAAGACAGCTTCAACGTTTACTTTGGCGTGCAATAAACACAGTGGTCCTCGCTCTGTGTGGGTGTCATTTTATCTTTAAAAGGAAAAATAAGTGGCTTGCTACCAGAATCTTTCATCTCTGGCTTTTAGGATTAATTCTAATGGGTGTTTGAATAGGACTTTGGAATGCTTGCTGGGCAACCGCTGGTCAGGGGATGACCTCATTTCGGCAAAACCGGGAAGAGGGTTTTGAAATGTGGACTTCCCCTGGGTTGTGATGATTGTGTTAAAAGTTGCTGATCGGAGCCAGAGGTACTGGAATGGTCCCTGTTACTCCAGCATTTGCACGCGTGGAACACACAGCACAGGCACACGCCTCATCCGAGGTCAGCCCACGCCTCCGGCATCTGTCTCGTTCTCCCCAAGGTGTGCAAAACCTCTAACTTAAGTTTGCAACTTTTAGTTATTGTTGACTACTGTTTCCTCACCAAATTATGAACGAATTTGAAGGAGGCTGTCTTTCATTCATATAGCATATAGTTGGGCTTTCAGTAAATGTCTAATGAATAAATGCATCTTTATTCTAAAGAGGAGGCAGCGGAGGCTTGAGGAGGTGAACAGATGAACTCAAGGCCACTGGCGAGGACAGAGCCAGACTGCGCGTGGCATTCATAGATCCCAGATTGGGTCTCCAGCCCCTATCAGGGTGCCTCATAAAGGGTCACGGGAGCAATTATAACCACCATTCATTATTTTCATTATCCTCTAAAGCAGTGTCTCACCTGGAGACAATCCCCGCTCAGGGGACATGTGGCAATGTTTAGAGACATTTTTGGTTGTCACACCTGGGCAAGGGGGTGCTACAGACATCCAGTGGATAGAAGCCAGGGCACAGGACAGCCCCTCGCGACAGAGAATTATCTGGTCCAGATATCGATAATGGCAGGGTCGAGAAACTCCCATCGAAGGTCAGCATTGATACGTTATAATGAAAAGGGGATATTTCAGGGACAGCAAGAATGGGGCTGTTGGACGTGGGAGGCTATGCCCTCTTTCAAAGCAAATCTTGATGGGAGAGAAAGGAGCTCCGAGAGAAAGCTGACTGTGGCCGTGATTGAGAAGAGGGGTCTCCACTGCAGTGCGCCTGTGTGGTTTTCTTTGTCCCAGACAGGAGATTGTAGGTCATCAATGCTGCTAAATTCTGACTTGCAATTCGGTCTCTGCAGACTAAGTTCTGGATTCTTCCTAAGATTTTTGTCTAGAAATTCCCCATTTCCATTAGCCTTCAAAAGCATTTTATTTGGGTTATGGGGGGGGGGGGGACTTTGCCTTTAAGATAAAAGTAGTTGACCTTAAAATTCTAGACTGCAGCGGCATTAGTTGAAAGAAGTCTTTAGAATACTTTCTGTTAGTTTGAAAGGAAGGTCTATTTCATCTCAAAGAATTTCTATGCAAGTAAGACCCTTATTCCACTTTTACCTGGATGGACAAAGATAGTTTGGAATTTTTATATCATTTCAAAAGCTTTAGAGATTTCACTAACTAGCTAAACCCAACTTGGGATGCTGTTATTTGGTTTCCCAATGAAGTATTGCTCTCATTAGAGTCTTTCTGTTTCTCTGAATAGGGTTGGAAGGTTATCATTATGGTCTTTTCATTGAAGCTTTAGGATAGAGATGGGGTTTCATGGAGTAAACAGTACAGGGATGTAAGGACTTTATATAACTCCACATATCGGTTTTCCGTGAAAACCTGCCTTGGCATAAAATTGCCCTTCTGTGTTTGAGCTTCATAGAAAGCAGTGTGTCATAAATATGCACTTTTTGTGTAACTGGAATGTAATTCAGTTTAAGTGGGAAACTCAAGAAAGCAACTAAGGAAGGACTCTTTCTGCCAAGACAGGTGACCCAATCTTGGCAACAGATGAAATAAAAATGGCTGAAGAGCCGCCTTCCTGATAGAATGCCACACTAGTCCTTAGCACTCTGGGTAAACGCCTCTTCTGAGTCCAAATCCCCCTTAATTTTCTGCCCCATGGGACACAACGCTGTCTTCTCTCTTCAAAAAGTGTCCAATTAGTTTATACGGAGCTAAACTTCGAAGCTACATTACTTCACTAATTATTCTCTCACTGTCTCCTTCAGTAAGTTCTCTTTTTCCATAGTTCCATTTCCATAAGAATTTGGAAAACAGTGTCCAGTGTTCCTAATCCTGGGTCACCTCTCCTCACCGGCACTTGGCCACTGGGGATTAGGTCTTCCACACTTTCAGAAACGGTTCAGATAATGGCAACCTACGTGTAACAGACATGAAATGAGAGGGTCTCTGTCTCCAAATATTAAAAGGCTCAAAGGAAGCTGGTGGCGTTTTCTAAGCTCCGAAGATCCCACTCCTATCACCGCATTGTCACTGAACGAAGTCTAGTATCCCCTCTGATACCAATAACTTCAGAAGGATCTCGAATGGAGGCAAACCTGTCTCCAGGTTTATTTCTCCTTTCATCTTCAGAATGTTCCTTTTTCATTTCTTTTTAATGTTTATTTATTTTTTGAAGGAGAAAGAGAGCGAGAGGGATGGAGAGGCAGAGAGAGGGAGACACAGAATCCAAAGCAGGCTCCAGGCTCTGAGCTGTCAGCACAGAGCACCACACGGGGCTCGAACTCACAAACGGAAGGATCAGACCTGAGCCGAAGTTGGACGCCCAACCGACTGAGCCACCCAGGCACCCCAAGAATGTTTTTTTTTAATTTATGACTGCATTTGTAAACCTAAAATCGTACTTTGCTTTCCTATGAAGAATTGGAAGTCTTCTCTGAACCATAAAATTATCTCTCTAAAATTGATGTACTTTTTTTGGTTTTAGTTTTGCAAGGGAACTAAAATTTATGTAAATCAGACTTTTAAAACAGATGATTTCCGGGGGGAGGCCTGGGTGGTTCGGTAGGTTAAGCATCCCCCTTCGCCTCAGGTCATGAGCTCACGGATGGTGAGTTCGAGCCCCGCATCAGGCTCTGGGCTGACAGCTCAGAGCCTGAAGCCTGCGTCAGATTCCGTGTCTCCCTCTCTCTCTGTTCCTCCCCTGCTCATGCTCTCTCTCTCTCTCAAAAATAAATAAAGATTAAAACATTAAAAAAAAAAAAGGCAAAGAGAATTGACGGGTTTTGATTGCTTGCAAAAGCTAGACACGTGACTTCCTACCTCCCCTTTTGTCTCCAATTGCAGACTCTAAAGAAAGACAGGAAAGCCCCATGTTTCTCCGTTTCTTTAAAAAAAATTAAGTCAGACTTTCAGTGTTTGTAAGATGAATAAAAAAGGGGTTGGCGTCTTGGAAGTGACCATATCAACATAACCCCGGAGGAGGCAACTTGATACAAAGGGAAACTGAGTCTAGGAGCGCTGGGCACCTGCAGTCCGCGCCTCCCTTTGTCCCCACCCCCAACAGGTGACGTTCCCTGGGGCCACACCACGCATCAAGAAGCCACCAGACCTTCCCCGTTTTCTTTGTAGACTGTGAGCCTCGAGTTAGGCGAGAATTAATGATTAACAGCCGATGTTTGTCAGTGTGGTTAAGGGCAGCTGTGGTTACCAGGCATCCCAGTGTGAGGGGCCAGTTGCTAAGCCACACAAATTCAAGTTCTCTCCCAGTCTCTCTGAGGGGAAGTTTTGAAAAATACACGGTGAAATAAGACAAAAAGATGTATTGCCTTGAAAGAGCGAGCAACTGGACCACTTTTGATACGCCGAGATTTTGAGAGCTCTCGCAGACACTGCTGTACGAAAGGACACCGTTACACAACATCGGGAATCGGGAAAAGTAAATATTAAAGCTGAGCGAACGTGTCCTGCCCAAGCTCATTTAGAGGAGGATGAAGACCATTTAGGAAGAAGAGAAACCCTCATGTTGAGAAGGTGGCAAACAGGCAAACAAAATATTTTCAGGTAGGATTTCAAAAATTCTTTGATTTCTCTCCAGCAAATTTTCCTTGAAGTGCCTTTCCCTACCATGGTGGGGGGGGGGGGGGTCTTACAAATCTTTTACAATAGAGAATTTTACAAATTAGAAAGATTTTCAAGATCGAGGTTAAAACAATAGCAAGTGTTGATGCGTCTCACTGATAGTGAGTTTTTCAGAGCAGTTAGTTCAATGCTTTGTGAGCGTAAGTACGTTTATAGGTAATGAAGACGGTCTATGAATATACTTGCAGCAGACTTTTCTAAATGGTAACGTCATAAGTAGAAAGTCAGTTAGAGCTTCCAAGAGGTACAGAGAGAGACTTCAAAGATGGAAAGAA
>NW_024412412.1:16736220-16759337 GCF_014898765.1 Herpailurus yagouaroundi
CCCCCCCCCCCCCCCCCGTCCGCTCTGGGTTCTTCAGAACTAGGAAAGTCTTGAACTCTACGTGCTATCATCCTGGGGAGTGTCCTAGGATTTGGGGAAGGTAAAATTCAGCATTAACGTAACAACCTGCAAATACCGTAGAATTCACCACTCCTCTCCCTCCCTGTTTTTTTGTGAGCCCTGATGTCCGTGAACTACTTATAAATTCACTTGGCATGCTCTAAATACATACACATCTTTCTTTTTGTAGGATGATTTTATTATATCGAGTGGTACATTTCCTTTTATTTGCCTCCGTTTCCAGTGGTAAGTAGAGCTTCAGCTCAGATAAGAATTGGAAACAGCTTAATTTCCTGCTTTGAAGACTGGAAAACAGAAGGGCTGATCTACAGGCCCACACCATCTACTCCACGGAAGGACATTAAATCATTTTATTTTTCACTTAAGGGCTCCAGGGGTTTTCAAAACAGGGAGGGCAATTAAAGGACAGGAATTGGTCATCATAGTAGTAATCTGGGTCCATATGTAGAAGTCACATCCAAATCTGTACCTCTGTTTATGTGCAAATCTGCATCAGTCATGACAAGTTTGGTGGCAATCATTACTTTCTTTGCATCGCATGGGGGGGGTTTCCGTGGACCATGAGAACACTTCTAGGTGCAAACAGACCCTTAACTAATGAGGGCCCGCCTTGCAACTCCAAGGAAGCCGCCCGGAGCTTGGGGAGAGGGGGCAGGTTTCTGCTCACCTCCGGGTCACTCTTGGGTAGCTGCAAATCTTGGAGAAAATTATCCTATATGCAGAGGTTATAGTTGGGCAAGTTAGAAGGCGTATGTGGTGGGTTTTGAGCACAGGCTGTGGCAGGGATCCTTGACTCTCTTTTTCCCCAGAGATCTCTTTGGACTGCGTTCTCAGAGTCATGTTTTCGAAGGCGTAAAGTAAAAATACAAAGGATCGCCAAGAAAATCAATTGTATTGCAATATCGTTAGTGAAAATGTAAAAACGAAACGAAACAAAACCAAACCTGATACAAAAATAGATGTCCTTCTTATTGACACATGATGTAACAAGGTTTAGCGGTGGGTCTAAAACTGCAAAGTAATAACCACCACCAAGCTGGTGATGTAATTTGAGGATATCGGCAGCTGTCATGTTTTCTTTTTAAATCTGTAATCTTAGTATGACAAAGCAGATACTATGAACACTGTGGTTCGTTACATTAATGATGGAAGGCTGTATCACGTTTTGGGTAGAGGTTAGTGAAAATAAAGTTGGAATTTCCCCCCTCCAAGACCCTGGCTAAATCTAGTGATAGTTTTAGTGATAGTTTTCACTGCTCTGTACCTACGTACTTTCCCACATACTCATTGGTATGTTTGTTACTACGATAAATATTTGAGTTATATTTTATCCTTCCCAAAGTATTTCATTTTTACTGTAAGTGTATGTATACGTTTATATATATATATAGCATGCATATGTTACGTATTTGAAACAGGAACTGTTTCATCTCATTGGAAATCAGAGCAATCCAAAAAAAAAGTGGCCCATTTTAAATAGTGAGGTGATACAGTGTGTCACAGCCAGGGCCACACTATTGAAAAACCATCACTCTGGATCCTCTGTTTCATATAAACAAGGAGTTTTGACAAACAAGCAATAGGGAAAGGGAAAAGCAGCGGCCCGTTCCAGACTTGGATGTGACCCTATGGAACATCTTTGGCCAGGAAAGCTCTGAGAAACTATTCAGTTACCCGCAAAGCACCCTCATCTCCAAGATGATCCCTCAGAAGTACAGTTCCATTGAGGCAAATGTGCCATTTTGCGATTTCTTTTTCTGTCTGAGGCTGCTCATTCAATCAACCAACATCAAAGGGTTGATTGCTCTGATTTCCAAGTTCGGGCACATTTCCTGGGAGGCAGACCTACTTCGCTTGCCTTTGTGAGATTATTATCTAATTCGATACGTGCAACTAAAGCCCCCAATAATTCATGCCACGTATTACATCACAGAATGTGTGACTAAGCTGTTCACAGATACCGGCTTTCAAGGAGGAGACGTGACTACCATTTTCACGCCAAGTGCCAAGCACTGTCAGCTTATCTGCACCCACCATCCGAGATGTCTGCTTTTCACCTTCATGGCTGAATCGTCGTCGGAAGATCCTACCAGATGGTAAATGTTCGCGTTTCTGCACAGAGGGAGTAGCTTTCCGGGATGATTACTTACCAATAAGTATTCATCTACCATTTTATAAAATGGAAGGTTAATGATGGGAAAACATGTGGTCCTTCAATTGAAATATTGAGTATTGCAGGAAAAAGAAATCGTGCCCAGGCAGATCAGGGAGGAGCAGACATGCCTCTCAGTGTGGACTTTCTAGCTCCTCTGTGGTCTGGATTTTAGCGGTATACTTCTCTCCGCTGTTATTACGCCTCTTAATCATTTTGTTCCTTGCTTTTTGATTCATTATTGATACTTGATGTTATTCAAACCGGTGCTTTTCCTTCAATTATTTTATTAGGAAATAAATATTTATAAATGTAGTTTGAAAGAACAGCACAGTGATCCCGTCACCACCAAGTTTTTTGTTCGCCATTTGTGCCTTGTCTATATCTATCTATCATCTGTCTGTCTGTCTATCTATCTTTCTATTTAACCATTTGAAATAATTTGAAAACATTATAATTTTACTCCTAAATCTTTCAACATACCTTTTCCTACATAAAGGAAACGATTGTAACAAGAACCCCTTTATAACATCTCAGGTGTCCCCCAAATATAATTTATAGCTATTAACCAGTGTCTGCTCCGGATTCACAACTGCATTTAGTGGTTTTGTGTCTATAGTCATATTTTTAAAAATTTTAGGACACTTGGGGACACCTGGCTGGCTCGGTCGGTTAAGTGTCCGACTCTTGATTTTGGCTCACGTCATGATCTCATGCTTTCATGAGACTGAGCCCCACATTGGGCTCTATGCTGACAGTATGGAGCCTGCTTGGGTTTCTCTCTCCCTCTCTCTCTCTCTCTCTCTCTCTCTGTCCCTCCTCTGCTTCCGCTTTCTTTCTCTCTCTCTCAAAACAAATAGATAAAAACATTAAAAAAACTTTTAGGACATTCCATCCACCACTTTTGTTTCCATGTTGAACTTGAACATTCAATGATGAAGCTTTACTACAGAGGTAAGTAATCAACATGTGTGTGTATTATTGCTGCATTCATAGATATTTACATAGTATCCTGAACTTAAAAAATTACTACTCTAGAGTCTACAACAAGGGTTGGCAAGCTTTTTCGTGACAAAGCCGGGGTTGAATATTTTAGCAATGATGGATCCAGAAGCAAAGTCAAAGATATTATAGAAGTACTTCTTGGGGCGCCTGGGTGGCGCAGTCGGTTAAGCGTCCGACTTCAGCCAGGTCACGATCTCGCGGTCTGTGAGTTCGAGCCCCGCGTCAGGCTCTGGGCTGGTGGCTCGGAGCCTGGAGCCTGTTTCCGATTCTGTGTCTCCCTCTCCCTCTCTGCCCCTCCCCTGTTCATGCTCTGTCTCTCTCTGTCCCAAAAATAAATAAACGTTGAAAAAAAAAATTAAAAAAAAAAAAAAGAAGTACTTCTATAACTATTTAAAATGTAACCATTTAGCAATAAGACGCCATTCTCAGCTGATGGGCTGCAAAAAACAGGCAGAGGGCTGCTTGACCAACGGGCCATAGTTCACTCCTGTTTCCAGTTAGTAGGGAAAACTGTACGTGAGCTCTTAAGTGAAGGGATGTTAGAATGGAAAAAAACAAACAAACAGCTTTGCTAAGAAAATATTTGTTTTGGCATCAGATAGAGCAGTTTGTTTCTTTCTCTCTGATTTTCTGTGTGCTGACTTTTAAGATCCATTATTTTAAAACGTAAGTTCTCACGCAGGTTTACTTGTATCCTGAAAGACAGTGTAACAGAAACACTGCCAAGGGTGAATATGACAGGAGCAATTTCTGGATATTCTTTCAAGCAGTGCCCACATCAAATAAGTGGTAAGATGTCCTATTAGAATTCGTAAACACTTAGTTACTATGATATATATATATATAGTTATATCACATATGCTTTTATGGCTATGAAACAAAACCCTGCGGTGTGGACTTAGAGTCTCCTAATGAAGTTCTTTCAGAGAAGAGTCAAAACTAGCACGCACACTCTGTCCCCCCTTCGTTAACATTTACCCAACTAGAAGGACACGCCTTACTGTATCAGTTCTCATCATTCATCTTCCTCTTCCCAGCTTAAAGTTTTATATAGAAGTCCATATTTTTGTAATGTTTATTTATTTGTGAGACAGAGAGAGAGACAGAGCCTGGAGCCTGAGCAGGGGAAGGGCAGGGAGAGAGGGAGACACAGACTCCGAAGCTGGCTCCAGGCTCTGAGCCGTCAGCACAGAGCCGGACGCGGGGCTCGAACTCACGTGCTGTGAGATCATGACCTGAGCCAAAGTCAGACGCTTAACCAGCCGAGCCACCCAGGCGCCCCTGGAAGTCCATACTAAACATATTACTTCGAATCAAAGGAGCAACTAGGAAGGTTGAGATGACACTTAACCGTCAAAAGATCCTCCAATAGGTCAGTGGATCAATCAGTCAGTGGAGTTAAGGAGACAAGGGAGGCCAGGGCAGAAAGTCAACACAGCAATTTACAAGTCTAATATTATTGCACCATAAGAGGGGCATTTCCATTCTTTTTCTGCTTCCATGTGAGCATAGAAGTTAAGCAGATGAAGATGAAAACAAAGGACTTCTGAGAAAAAGTGACTGGAAGAGTTGAAAGAGTAAGTCAGGAAGGGCAGTTGCTAACGTAGCACCGTTCAGGTTGGCTCTGGAGTCTGGAAGACCGCCACGTTGTCCGCTTTTGTCTCCAGCTTGCCACAGGAATTTGTACGTGGACCTGGACATGAAGGGAATGAACTATAATAGCTTGATGACAAGGGATGCCCAGGAATGCCAAGAGAGATGCACAAATGATGTGCACTGTCACTTTTTCACATATGCAACGAAGCAGTTTCCAAGCACGGAACATCGGTGAGTGAGCCGTAGGCTGAGCCCGCGGACAGTGAGTAGATCGTCGCATTGTCTGATGGAAAACAAAATTTCTCCTCGACTTGATGCCAGAATTTTTGTTTTCAGCCCCCAAACGACATTTCTAGAATAAGTACAGTGATAATGGTTTTCTTCACAGCAAGTAGCAGAAATGCACTTCCTTTATGTTAAGGACTCTGTCTTTTTACTGACATTGTTGTATCTGCTTCACCCATCGCCTGGCTAATTTAAAAAGTGATACGTTTCTTAACTGGAAGTTTTGAGACAGTTACAGTTGATCTGACTGCGTCATTCCCAGCCTAAGGATTATAGGACCGAAGGGAAAACCTACTCAGACCTCTCTAAGTAAGAGTTCCTTATCTAAGACAGAATAACTGAAGCCCATGTGAAGTGTTTTAAAATCCACCCCAAACTGGATTTTGAAATATGCTGGAGATAAATGTGTGAGAATGTAGAAATGACCTGATCTCTAATGATGAATTGGTGTTCTCGTTAAAAAAAAAAATTTTTTTAGGGAAAAAAATATCACTAACTTTTATATTTAGAAATTTCTGAGATGTTCTAGGGTTGTATAGGAAACCACGCTGATCTAGAACCCAACAAAAAAAGGAGAACGAAGTTTAAATGACCATTATTTGGATTCCCCTTTGGGTTTTTCCATTCCACTCTCCATATTCACAAGGAGGTGAATAATATAAATAATAATAAAGCATCCGTCACTCCTTTCAAAAACGATGACGATAAAACCGAATGCTCAGATTTAGAAGTAAGTTTTCACGTTTTGTGTTTGGCTCAGCTCAAGCTACGTCTTCTTAACATATTTCACGTCTGAGACTTAACACGACAGGGACAGCAAGCCAGGAAATGGGGAGTAGAGAAGGGCTTGAGAATTCATTACTTCCTACCTCCGAGTCTTCAGGCCGTCATCTCTCCAAAGCTGTCATTTAAGTGATGAAAACTAGAATTGACAAAATTCAGAGGCCCTGGCAGAGGAAGGACTCAAGTCCTGCTGTCCAGCATCAGCTTGATGCTCCTCAGAGCAGATCCTCAGCTGTCAGCCCAGGAAGTCTCTAGACTGGAATTTCGTATCGTCTCATGTTGTTTCCTACATGTATTTAGACGAGTAAAACATTTTCCCATTTTTGTTTTCATTCAGAAACATTTGTCTGTTGAAGTACACCCACATGGGGACACCAACCAGAATAACGAAGCTCACTAAAGTGGTGTCTGGATTTTCACTAAAATCCTGTGCGCTTTCTAAGCTGGGTAACTGTTACTTTCTCGGCGAGGTGGTTTAACCATTAAATAGTAGGTGCGGTTGGTATGAATGAGGGGCCTGACTTAGGACACCCATGTGCGCTCCGTGGTGAAATGGACCGAATGATCTTTTACCTTCTTCGTGTGAAAAAATGTCATTATGTCCCATGTAATTAGAGCTCTATTTGAATTTAAAGTTTAAAATAATCACTCCAGTTTTCCGAATGAAAAAAATTTAAAGAGCTTGGGATAAACAAACTGTAAAAAGAATTGTTATTAAGATTTTAGGTTCACTGCAAAATGGAGGGGAAAGTATGGGTGTCCCATAGACCCCTGCCCCGGGGCACATGCACAGGTTCCCTCATTATCAACACCCCCCGCCCCCACCAGAGTGGTACATTTGTCACAATCGATTGACATCCATTGACACATCATAATCGCCCCAAAGCCTGCAGCTTATGTTCCAGTTCACTCTTGGTGTTGTATATTCCATGGGTTGGGATAAGTGTATAATGATATCTATCTATCTTCACGGTATCGTGCAGAGAATTTCTACTGCCCTAAAAACCTCCTCCGTGCTGGGCCTACTCATCCCTCTTCACCCCGCAACAAACTTTTTATATGGAATTTACAAATACTCTAGCTGGGATTTTGCTGATTATATTGGGGAGTTGATTTCTTAAACATGGTTTCTTCTGTTCTACAGCTTGTATCAGGGACATTTTCCCTAGTACGGCATTTGCGGACAGTAACATCAACAGTGTCATGGCTCCGGATGTCTTTGTCTGTCGCCGCATTTGTACTCACCACCCCAGTTGTTTGTTTTTTACCTTCCTCTCTCAAGAATGGCCAAAAGAATCTGAAAGGTAAGGAATTAAGATGAAGATTCATGCCTTAAGACGGCCGATCAAGGTCCATCCTTTAAAAAATTCTGAGCAGCTACACATTTAATCGAAATGTCTGCAGAGGACAGGCCAAAGTTGCCGGGAAGGCTGCCTAGCCCCTCTCTCTTTGCATGCGCCACCTGATGACCGCAAACCTGAGGTTACCGAGGACTCTTGTTTTCTTGAGCTGAGGGAGGTCTCTGCCTGCAGCAAAGGGAGGGTTGCCTCGTTCTGAACGGAGTAAAGAACATAAGGATGACCCTCAAGGGGCAACTTAGTCCAGGGCCCAGTTGGAGATCAGTGAACCTAGAGTAGAAAGGGCTGGGAGTATCAGGGTAATGTCAAATCCGAAGTGAAGAGAGGTGGAAAGGAAGGCCTATATTAATGGAATTGGGGATAATTGTGGAGGGGTGTTTGAGAAGTGAGATGCTGTTTTCCTACCGATGGGTACCAATACAGGAAACCATGCTGAAACGTGGGAAAGGTCTTTGATCATTACAGAGATGTCTGCTGGGGTTGTCGTTCCTCATTAATAAGATTCACTAAAACAAACAAACAAACAAACAAACAAAAACAAGAAACCAAAAACCCCACTTAAGAGTGCTTCAGAATCTCGATACTCTATATTATCTGAATGGGAATTCTCAGAGCCCCCAGTATTTGCCTGACTCGGCTGTTTGTGTGAGGAATAGGTCCCCCAGAATCCAGCTGGGTTAGGCCCTTGAGGTCCTTGTCCATCAAGCAAGCCTGGTTTTCCATTGAGTGACTTTTGGAAGTACTAGCTTGGTCCCATGAAAATATATCTGTTACTTTCATTTACTCAACGATATAATTTATTTGGTGCCTGCTGCATACGAGGCCCTGTTCTAAACACCAGGGATACCACTAGTGAACGAAAGAGATGAAAACCCTGCCCTCGCTGGACAAGAGTGGAAGTGATAGAGAAGTCATCAGGTTGGGATATATTGTCCAATGGGGAGGCAATAAAATCTGTTGACTGGTTGTCTGCTCTGAAGGAAAGAGTCAGTGAGAGCTCCAAGACTTTTGGCCCAAGGAATCGAAAGGATAAAAATACCCATGACTGGGATGCAGATTTCATGAGGCGCAGATTTCAAGAGGGAAGAGATGCCCAGTGGACATCCAGAGAGAAATGTTGATCGGGAAGTTGGAAAGGGAAATCTTGAACTGAGAGGAGGGGTTTGTGTTCTGGATCTGTGTCTGGGTATCACTAGCATACCACTGGTAATTGAAGGGACTGAATGCAGTCAGAGAAGAAAGGGGGTTCAAAGACTGCATTATAAATGGCACAAATTAGAAAGATGCCTGATCACTGCTAATTTTCTTTTTTTACTCCTTTTATAACATTCCTGGTCAATACCTGTAAGAGGGGTAAAACACTGGATCCTCAATACAGGGTGAGAGAGGAACAGGAGTGCTAGAAGCCAAGACTTGGCTTTTTAAATTGAAATTAATTAAAATTAAATAGAACTAAATATTCGTCTCCTCAGCTGTATCAGCCACATTTCAAGTGCTCAGTAGCCACATGTGATTAGGGGCTATTGAATTGGGTGGCATGGGCATGGACCGTGTCCATCATTGCAGAAAACTCTATTGGACAGCACTGCTCTAGACTGTGATTTGGGGCTAATCAGGAAAAGTTGTTTTGTTCCAAGAAGAGGCTGCTTGTATGGAGCCTGTGATGAATGCCATTTATCCGTGTCAGAGCCTGAAGCAACTCTGGATAGCAGATTTCTCCAGAGCATGAAAGTTATGGAATCTTTGAAATGGGCGAGGAGCGTTGAAAGAAAGGAGAGAAAGAAGGAAGATGGTAGGAACACTGGCGATAGAAACAGCTCAGAAAACTTTTATGGAGGCAAGTGGTATCCTGTCGAAGACCTGTCTACAACCTATGGATCATGGGGTCTGACTCAGTGATGTATGAAGAGTACTTACAAAATGAGAAATTGTTCACTCTTTTTAAAAAAATTTTTTTTTCAACGTTTATTTATTTTTGGGACAGAGAGAGACAGAGCATGAACGGGGGAGGGGCAGAGAGAGAGGAAGACACAGAATCGGAAACAGGCTCCAGGCTCCGAGCCATCAGCCCAGAGCCCGACGCGGGGCTCGAACTCACGGACCGCGAGATGGTGACCTGGCTGAAGTCAGACGCTTAACCGACTGCGCCACCCAGGCGCCCCATGAGAAATTGTTCACTCTTAAACACACCAACATGAATTGACTTTTGTACGTGTTATAAAAATGGTTCTTTTCTTTGATATGTGTTACGTGATCCATTTCTATTCCCTCCTCCCCCCCCCTTTTTTTTTTCTGTTAGAAATCTTTGTCTCCTGAAAACATCTGAAAGTGGATTACCAAGTACACGCATTAAGAAGGACAGAGCTCTTTCTGGTTTCAGTCTGCAAACCTGCAGGCACAGTGTCCCAGGTAAACAATGGAGCCGCTCTCTCCTGATCAAGGTCAACAGACCTAGGTCAACTACGGGTAAGTTTGGTGTCTCGTACCTGATGTGTGATTTCCTGCCTAGTGTTCTGTCATTCCTCATTTTACCACGACACTGATTTCTTGGGAGAAGAACTGGACATTGTTGACGTGAAAGGGCACGAAGCCTGCCAGAAACTGTGTACCGACTCCATCCGCTGCCAGTTTTTTACCTATTCGCCATCTCCAGAATCTTGCAACGGAGGGAAGTAAGACGTACAAAGAGTTACACAGATACTCCCGTCCCATCTCCTCGGGGGGGGGGGGGGGTTATGTTTATACTCTTCTGTTTTCCACCTGCAGGGGTAAATGTTACTTAAAACTCTCTTCAAATGGATCTCCAACGAAAATACTTCACGGGAGAGGAGGCATCTCTGGATATACATTAAGGTTATGTAAAATGGATAATGGTGAGTTTAACG
The DNA here is from genome assembly GCF_014898765.1 of Herpailurus yagouaroundi. Taxonomy (NCBI): domain Eukaryota; kingdom Metazoa; phylum Chordata; class Mammalia; order Carnivora; family Felidae; genus Herpailurus; species Herpailurus yagouaroundi. The sequence continues at coordinate 16,746,366 of NW_024412412.1, forward strand.
GCTCACGAGAAAATACATCTGAAGAAGTTATTTTTATAACAAATACATCATGACTGTCAGCGTCCATAGTAACCGCAAAGGGGAGAAAATTAGTACGATAACCAACTTAGATACAGTTTTCTGTGAGTTTTACTCCTGTCATCCAGGCTGACCATGTTTTAGTGGTAAATATTGGGCCTCAGCTAAACTCTGCATTGCCTAATATTAAGTGAGTATGGGTTTTAACTGGACACATGTATACAGTTTATGATGAGACTCAGGCTCAGTCAACACTTTTATGTTTAATTCCTACTATGAAGGCTAACTATCTTTCTTATCATCCTTGAAGATTGAATATCGGTCAGGAATTTGGTTAATCAGATTATTTGTTTTCTGTCCATTGGCCATTACTTGGTATTTAGTTGAAACATAAATAACTACCATATGTTTGAAAAAATGTGTATGTATTCAAGAAATAAAGTAGCTCCCCTTCAGGGGTCTTCATTCTTTCAGATCCCCTGCAAGTATTCTGCATACTTATGAATATTGGCAAAAATTTACAGTAAAACTCTATTTATTTAGAACAATGAGTATGACAGGGTGGAAAGAAAATAAAAAGATTCTCTAGATTAAACAAGACCTACAGTATGTGTAAAATGTGATACAAATTACCCTGAAAATAAGATCAGCAGTGGCCAATTCTAGGGGCTAATTTCTGAGCATAGGGATGGTTTGTAGGCAAACGGAACGATCTCCAGACAGAATCTCCAACAGGAAAGAACATTATCGCACTTTTCTCTAAATTACCATAATAACCTATGATGACTTTAGTCCTTACTAATTCACATAAAACTACATGTTTTAGACTTTTTTCTTGCTTAATGTCCGATATTACAATGTACTATGAATTTAAGATTCAACTGAGATTTAATGAGTAAAATAGAAGTGATGATTATAATTTGTAACCGTTTTCAGAGTATAAAAATCTTCTGTGTCAGAATTATTTCTCTACTGAGAGGAGAGTAAATCCTTAACTTCTGAGAACTTGTTTTGTAGCATGTACAATATTGTGTCCAATCTAACATCCTAACGAGGAAACCATGCCTTCCTGGAGTACAGAGGGATCTGATGGCCCAAACTCCTTTAAAAAGCCAGCCAATTAAGGTGTATCTCCTATATTCTGTTTTCCTTACAATATATTTATCTAAGAAGGAGCATTTAGGATAATTCTGTTGCCTTCGTTCTGCGAAGCACGAGAAGGGACGCTCGGCAGATGTTGTTGTCAGTGATGTTGACGTAGTTTCTAAAATGGGAACCAGCACTCAACACTTGAACCCATTCCCCACTTTCCTTTCATTACGTTCTTCTCTGATGAATGTATGGATTCTGGTGTATGAAGGCTACAGAATGTATCAGGTGGAGATTGATAGCTGAGGCAGAGAATACAAGATAAAGGAAAATAAAATCTTAAGACATTTTAGTGCACCTTCTGAAACTAGATAATTAGGCTTTCCTGCACGACGTCCGATGAAATAATACCCTAATGGGAGGGGATATATAACTGAGGTGACTCTCATATCTTACACCATCATTGGTCTTCAACATAACTTTCTGAAGATGCAGAGGAATTGCTATCGGAAGAAATGTTTCCTAACACAAAATCTAATGTTAAACACAGATATTTGCAGCATTTTGTTTGAACCGAGAGACAGAATGAACATCAAGACCTATCATTTGTCCCTAAGAAAGGCACTATTGAATTGTTTATAACATATTTTAGTTACTGTATACCCATTCATTTTCCTAAACTTTGCCTTTCCTCGTAAATCACAAGGGCTTCCCTGTAATTCCAGAATCTAGTCAAAATCTTCAAAATGTTGCTCTGAAACGAATCTCACCCCATCCACCCTCAGGTGAGAACACTTCTCAGTGTGCCAGCCTGTTTAAGCTTTCACAAACACACCCAGCTTGTTTGTGCTTGCTACCAACTAGAGTTTTCTTCAAGACTCCTCTCTTCCTATTTGATGTTTGCCCCAGGATTATACGTCTATTTTCCTGTTCAGAAAAGAAAGTCCTAGAGAGATTGTTCTACACCCGCACAAAACCAGGGAACAGACCATCAAGGACTTGGCTTTTTTTTTTTTTTTAATTTTTTTAAATGTTTATTTATTTTTGAGACAGAGAGAGACAGAGCATGAGCAGGGGAGGGGCAGAGAGAGAGGGAGGCACAGAAGCTGAAGCAGGCTTCAGGCTCTGAGCTGTCAGCACAGAGCCCGACGCGGGGCTCAAACTCACGAACTGTGAGACTGTGACCTGAGCCGAAGTCGGACGCTTAACCGACTGAGCCACCCAGGCGCCCCAAGGACTTGGCTTTTGACTGCTGACCCTTTTGCTAACTTCACACTCCTCCTCCTCTAGCTAAGGGCATGAAGCCTCCCTGGTCCTCTGAGCCATGCTAGTCTAAGTGTGGTCTGGGTGTAGCATGTTGACATCAGCAGTGAGCCTGCTAGAAAGAATTTCAGCAACCTCCCGCCCCCAAACTGGATCAGAATCAGCATTTTGAAAGATAACCAGGTGATCCATATGCACATTAAAGTATGAGAAGCATTGCTCTAGAATACTGTTGTCCCGGAACACCTCATTCCAATTCCATCTAGGTTACTGGGGCAGATTTGGCCAGGGCTCCCATTGGGAGGGTGGGTTCTCATTTGGCGTGCCAGGAAGTAGGAGCAAAAAGGACCATCCTGCCCAGGGCAGCTAAGACAGGAGGAAACAGAGGGGGTAAATGTGAATCAAAGTGCTTGGAAAGTATCAAGGGTTGATCCGGGAGAACCCCAAACTGTCAACAAAGCCAAAAGGAGAAACAGTTCACAGACAGAAGAGCAGCCCGTGCTTGGATGGTGCCCAGCTGGAGCAGGAGACTCTGGGACCAGAGGTCAGCCTGAGCAGAAGAAGATAGGAATTGGACAAAAGCTGTAAACTGAGAGGAGGGTGCTCACTTTTCTTTATGACAGTATTTCTCCAACTTCAGCAGGGCGGGTTGACATTCAGATTACTAGGCTCCATCGTCCAAGTTTCCAATGGGTCTGAGGGGAGCTCAAGAAGTTGCATTTCTAAGAAATTCCCGAGTGACGCGATTGGTCCAAGGGCCACACTTGACAACTGCTTTAAGAGAACCATCAGGGTCAGCAGATGAGGGAGGGGAAGACTGCCACGCAGGACCGGATGAGACATCCTTTGGGAGCATGTCATTAGAAGGTGACTTAGTCATGCAATTTTCCTGTGCAAGCTCTGCTTGCGGAGTTGATTATAAAATTTCTTCAAGTCAAGGTCGTGATAAGATACTGAATCGAGGGCAGGTTTGCTTCTCTTTCTGCCTGAAGGGACGTAACTGCTGATGGAAAAGGAAGACTTAGGAAGCCACTCATTGCAACCCTTCTGTTGTAGTGTGTACGACCAAAATCAAGCCCAGAATTGTTGGAGGAGAGGCATCTGTTCATGGTGAGTGGCCATGGCAGATAACTCTGCACATCACATCACCTGCCCAGAGACACCTGTGTGGAGGCTCCATCATTGGAAACCAGTGGATACTAACAGCTGCTCACTGTTTGATTGGGTCCGTACCATTACCGATTTTATTAGTTCCCCGGGGGTCGCCCATATACGGAATCTGTCATTAGCATTTTAGTAAATATTTTAAAAATGTAAATTACCCTATTTGCTACATTAAATCTCTGTAGTTAAAAAAAAAAAAAGGCAAAAAGAAAGAACAGCTACGGTCTACCAGCATCAGATTAGGTGTAGGAATATGATGGCATATTATTCTGCTTTCCCATTTAAATGCATCCACATGCCCAGGGATGTTCTTGTTGTTTCCCAGAAAGAACATATCATCTGTGCTTGTCTTGGCCTCAGGTCCAGGGCCAAACACAAGGAAAATTTCCCCTTCTCAAAATTCGTCGTTCTCTCTCTCCTTCATCTTTCCACTCTCTCCTCTCCTCTCCCCTCTCCCTCTGCTCCCTTCCCCTCCCCTCCTTCTCCTTCTTGCCCTCCTCCTCTCTCCTTTCTCCTCTCTCTGTCTCCACCCCCCAACCCCACTGCCATGTTTCCAAATACAGAAGGAAGAGTTCATTACGTATCCTCAGATTGGATTCCCTACTTAGGTCAGTTTTAATATTGGCCAGACCTAAAAGCTCCATCAGGAGAGTATATGTATTCCAGGGAATTTTAGTTGGCCAAACTTCCTCTTTGCACTTTGGTATTCTCTGAGTTTCCGGACATGGTTTTGTGTGTTTGTTTTTGTTTATACTTACGTTATAACTCAAAGATATGTTTGAAGTCAATAGCCTCCTTTACCTTTTACCTTTTCCATATGGGAAAATGGAGTACAAGAAAATCCAAGTGAATTTCTCAGGTTGATAGGCAATCAATGGTAGGGTTGAAACTAACACCCGGAACTCTTCATGGTGGGGGGCGGGGGAAGTCAGGGGAAGGAAGGGAGGAGGAGAGAGAAAGAGAGCGCGAGTGTGTTTGTGTGTGCGTGTGTGTGTGTGTGTGTGTGTGTGTGTTGGAGGGTGAAAAGAGCATTCATTCATTTTTATGTGTTTAATATAGTAAATGCTCACCCAGGACCTTCTACAGGAGGAATATGTGAGTGAAAAATTTTAGCATGAAATCACTTCTTTCCGACAAAAAGCCTGCCGCTGGCAGAAAATATTAGTAATAGCTAGGTAAATAACAGTATAGCTCAAATGTTTGGGGATCATTTGGTAATGAAAATTTCTTTTCCTCTACTGTTTATTCCTTAGGTTAGAGTCACCTAAAATCTTGCGTGTCTATAGTGGCATTTTAAATCAATCAGAAGTTAAAAAGGACACAGCCTTCTTTGGGGTTCAAGAAATAATAATTCACGATCAATATGAAATGGCAGAAAGTGGGTATGATATTGCCTTGTTGAAACTGGAAACGGCAATGAATTACACAGGTGTGTCGAATTTTAAATGGGAAGTTCTCTACAATGATGGCCTAGATGTATTGTTTAACACTGCCAGGTTCATGGCCTGAGCCCCACAATCTCCAGGTGGTGTGATCATGAGAGAGGGGCTACTAAGCTACTCTTTTAGTCTGCTAAGACCGGCGCTGTTCCCTGATCGTTAAATCTTACTATGGGGTGTGGGGGAAGCGCTAAGTTTTCTCCAGGTTTCTTCAGGTTCACAGAATGACCCAACTCTGTAATATATTGGAATATTAAAGATGACCTATATCTCCCTTTTAGGGGCAAGGGTCAGAATGAGTAGGCAATTTCTACAGGGTCAACAGACCTGGTTAAAGAGATGAAGTTAGGAGGGAGGGCTGTGCCGTTTCCTTGTTCCCTCCTCCCAGGATACGTGATGTAGAATGCTGAACACAAGGAGTGAAAGTGAATGACGATGAGGCACAGCCCGAATATAATAGAGAACACACTGCATAATAGAAAGTGAAAGAAGAGAGTGTCTCCTGGGAGAGAAGATGTATTTTGTTTCTGATGACTAAACTAGGACTTTTAAAATTTAGATGCTCAGAGACCCATATGTCTACCTTCCAAAGGAGATCGAAGCATAATATATGCTGAGTGCTGGGTGACTGGATGGGGGTACAGAAAATTAGGAGGTAAGAAACCATGTTTCTGTGTGTGCTCCACCCTAAAGGTAAAGAACGTGGTTTCGTCTTAACCTTTTCTGCTCTATCAAGTCCCGCAGCTAAAATGTGAGTAAAATAATCACATTCTTCAGCTACAGAAAGCATGCTGATGAAGAATGAAGAGACAAAATTACCCAAATGAGGAGGATCCCGTGTCTGTTTGATTGGAAATTTTAAATATGACACTCTCTTTAATGACTAATTTTTTGTAATGAAGTTTAGTGTGAAACCTAGCACTTTTTATTAAATGTCATAGCCTGTTATCCAATTATTTTCTCTGGGAGGTAATTCCAGTCAGAGCCAGGCTTAGTTTTAAACTGAATGTTAATAAACAATATATTCTCTATAACTCTGTAGTTATAAAAGGTCTAGGAGGTAAACCTAGTATTTTTTTTTCTTTCTAGATTTTTGTATCGTTACGCTTTTGATTTTAAACATACGTGTTTATATTATATATATATATATGATTATTCCAGTCACAAACCGAAAATTTTTTTCAGACAAAATACAAAATACTCTCCAGAAAGCTAACGTACCCTTGGTGACAACCGAAGAGTGCCAGACAAGATACAGAGGGCACAAAATAACCAATAAGATGCTCTGTGCAGGCTACCGAGAAGGAGGGAAGGATGCTTGTAAGGTAAGAGTGTTTTTGGCCATTGAATATATTCACATGAGAATATTTAATGCATTTAAGAAGGAGTCTTCTGCCCCGGAGCAGGGAACCACGGTCAATTTGTTTTGCTTACAGTGAAGTTTATCAAAGAGCCAAGAACAGAATTTTAAATGAAATCACTCTGAGACCCATGCATTTAAGACGAGAAGCATCTGAACTGATCCGTGCACCTTTTTTTTTTTCTGCCCCCCCCCCCCGTCACAGGGAGACTCGGGGGGCCCCCTGTCCTGTAAACACAACGACGTCTGGCACTTGGTGGGCATCACCAGCTGGGGAGAAGGCTGCGGTCAGAGGGAACGGCCCGGGGTTTACACCAATGTGGTTGAGTACGTGGATTGGATTTTGGAGAAAACTCAAGCGGTGTGAAAGAGTCCCCGGATGTCATGTGACCCCTGAAAGGCAAACCAGAGGCTTCCCGGGAGGAGGGTTTTGATTTGACTGAAGGAGACAGACACCGAGCCGCCATGTTCCTCCGTGGGATCCAGTGTCAAGACAGTAAGGCGTTGAGGGGCCTTGGTATTTGTGAGCCACACGTCAAAAGACACAAGCTGTCATTTCCGCAATTCCCATTGTATGCTAATCATAGTTTGTTTTCAGCATCCAGTCTCTTGCCTTTTGATCACACCTTACTGAGCCAAAGAAATCCGAGACGGTGGTATTTTTTAAGATTAAAGGATTACCAGATATACCAGGACAGAAGCGAGTTGTGTCACCGGAGGCTCGGGTAGAACGGCCAAAGCAACCGCCATAAAGAGATTTGTTAGGTGAGAAATGGGGGCTGGAGAAAATGGGGACAAGGACCGTGACCGTCAACTTGCAAGAATCCGTACTCTGCCTACGTGAGTATCCTCCTTCTGTAAAGGAGGAACTTGATGAGATTCAATGGCATGTTTTCAGAATGATCAGGAATCTTTGTCATTTCAACCTTTAATATGTTTCTGAATTAGTTTGGGTAGACATAAGCCATCAGCGAGCATGAATGTGGACTCCAGAATTTCCATATGGGAAAGGATTAAAGGTAGTAGTTTACCCGGAAGTGGTAGCTTAGGGGAAGGATCTTTTTTTTTTTTTAATTTTTTAAACATTTATTCATTTTCGAGAGACAGAGCATGAGTGGGGGAGGGGCAGGGAGAGAGGGAGACACAGAATCCAAAGCAGGCTCCAGGGTCTGAGCTGTCAGCACAGAGCCCCGACGAGGAGCTCAAACTCACGAACCGTGAGGTCATGACTTGAGCCGAAGTTGGTCATTCAACCGAGTAACCCAGCCACCCCGTCTTAGGGGATGGATCTTAAAAGTTGTACTTGCCTAGAAAATTATAGGTGTGTAGATTGTATACTTAGTCGGTGTGATTCTGGGTCAGGGAGGCTGATAGAGATGAAGGGAGTAAGCTAGAACCTTCCTAAGAGAAGCTGGCACTGTGGGTGTAAGTTTACAAATTGACCTTTACAGATAACAAAGGGATTGGACAGAATCCAACACAAAATACATCCATACTACAGGGAAAAACCACTTTGGGAACAAGTGGATGGTTATCACAGAGCCCTCGTTACCTTCAAAACAGCTCCCTGTATACTAAGTACTGGGGTTTTCCCTTTAGTGTGAGTATTTGCCCGGTGATGGTTTCTGATGAGGTGCAATGACTAGAATCTGCACTGTCTCCACTGCAATTTTCACCCTCTGTCAACAACTATACGTCTCGTCCAAGATGAAAAATATCTATTGAGCACACTGAACGATGAGGACACCGTGGTTAGTATATGTAACTATGTCCCTCCTTTCATGGAGCCCCAGTCTGGTTAGCATGAACAATGAAAATAAGCCAATTACACAAGTATAAAATGATTTTACACTTGAACGAGAGGGATTCACAGGGCTCTATGACGAGAGAGAAAGAGCATTTGGGGGCAGGTTCAAAGATTGGGACAAGAAGGAGTTTGTGCTGAGGAAGACAAAACACAACCAAGGGCAAACAAAACCCCACATCAAAAAGGCTGGGTTGGTATAAGGGGGCCAGACCTGAAACACTTGCGGATTCAAACAGGACTGGAACGGAAACTTGAATGCCATTGAGATTACCAAACAGCACTAATAATCGTCTCATTATCTGTTTATTTACCTTAGTAGTCTTGATGTAACACTTCACAGTAAAGAAAAAAAAACAAAAACGTTAGGATATAATTCCTCGGAAGAAGACATCTTTCCTTTATGTTCCCCATTTGTGTCTTTTTGTTGTTCCAAAGGAGAGGAAGAAGCCTTCAAGTTGGAGGGGAACACGTGTCACTGATCCATTTCTGCATAAACGTTTGGTGTTCGTTAAAAGAGAGACAGAGAGGAGAGAGCTTTCTGCAAAGTCTTTCCTGGAAAGTATTTGAGAAAAGCACACACGTTAGTTTTGTCAGACTTAACGTTGCAAAAGACCTCAGTTTTTGAACAGTGGGTATATGCCCACGGTTCACAAATGAAATCATGGAAAGAAGGTATAAAAAATACAGTGAGAAGGTTCGCTGGTCCGCACCAAAAGATGACACGCTCTGTATACTGTTCAGCACTGCTCTCTTTTCCATGCAGTGTTTTGCCTTGGAAATAGTTCTGATCGGGACGGACAGGGCTGCCTCAGTCTGTGATTTTACAAAAATATGGTATCCCAGGGTGGGGATTCCACACACCAGCCCCTCCAGATGGACGCTTGGGTGGTTTCCAGTTTTTTTCACTCATCCACATGCATGCAGGTAAATTTACAGCAGGTATTCCAGAAGTAGAATTTCTGAAAACAAAACCAAAAGCATGACTGCATTTGTAATTTGATACATATTATCCAATTTTTCTTCAAAAACTTGCGGCAATTGTCTCTCCCATTAGCAATGTAGGAGAGGGTCACGCTTTGGCTAACGTTATGACATTACACTTGGGAATTTGCTTTTTAATTTTTTGATTTTCTTATTCTTGAGAAAGAGAGAGAGAGAGAATTCCACAAGGAGCAGAGAAAGAGGGAGAGAGAGAAAATCCCGAGTGGGGCTTGAGCTCACCCAATGTGGGGCTCAAACTCACGAACTGTGAGGCCATTACCTGACTCAAAGTTGGATGCTCAAACTTGGGAGCCCAACAGGTGGAAAAAGGTGTCTCAATGTAGTTTTATTTTTGCAGTTTTCTTGATATGAAAGTCACCAAACATCACATGTATAAGGCTGTCAACTTATTAACAGCTTAATTTCTTATTTCACTGTTAAAATTAGTCGTTACCATGTTGACAAAAATAGAGCATGATCCTTGCGGTTTTATAAACATGTTAAGAATTCTTGCAAGAAAATAAAAGTTCCAGAGCTTCTCTGGCTCAAACTGGACAGTGACTTCGTGCTGTGAAATATTGGTTGCCTATCCTCCCTGCATGTTACAGACATTAATTTGGGGGTAGAATTAACTCAGTTCCAGGTATGGATCCTGATTTGGGTGCCTCTGGTGAGGTATCCTTGCCTTGGGAATTAGTCTACTAGTCAGCAGGTTCCAGACAGCTGGCATGTGACGTCCCCCCCGCTCCTGTGATTGGCTCAGAGATGTCACTCTGAGCAACATTTAAGACTTTGTCCAGGGGCACCTGGGAGGCTCAGTTGGTGAAGCGTCCGACTCTTGATTTCGGCTTAGGTCACGATCTCGTGGTTTCGTGGGTTCGAGCCCCACGTCGGGCTCCGAACTGACTCTGCAGAGCCTGCCTGAGATTCTCTCTTTCTCTCTGCCTCTCACCAGCTCACACTCTTTCTCTCTCAAAGTAAATAAATAAACTTAAAAAAATTAAAAAAAAAAAGACTTTGTCCAGAGGATGCCTTTCTCCTCCCCCTCCACGTGAATGAGGAGGCACTGATCTCGGTTGTGGTCAAGCACTCTTGAAAAGCCAGCCTGGGGCCCACGGAGACATGGAGAAAGAAGGCCTGAGGCCTGACCGAGCTCTGGGCTTTCCTGTTTTATAGCAATAAATCCCCTTGCGTGTTTAAGCCAGTTCAAATTGGGTTTTCTGTTCCTTGCAATGGAAACACTGGAATGCCCTGGCACTTAATGACCTAAAGTAGCAGGATTACCCTGATTCAATTCCGTTTAACCCACATATATTAAGCATGTGGAGCTGTACTCTTCTGTGGAACACAGTTCGGTATATTCCTTCTAATTTTAAAAGTTCTGTTTTCTTGAATAATTTTGATTCTAAACATTCAAAGAAAGGTTGGTTGCGACTCTTGTTAGAGCTGTCTGGCTTTCTCAGATGAGTGGCTCTCCTGCACAGCCGGTAATGAGGCCACACCCGGCCAGGCCTACTGTGGTTCTCACAGGCGGCCATAGGCCGCCATTATCACAGACTCTGGGACGTGAACCCCTACTTTGGAATGAGGATCGTGTAGAATATTAAGGCATTGATTTATGAAAGATTTTACAAAAAATACATTATTATATATGACACACTTATGGCCTTACCTGTTGTTCAGCCGCATTAAAGCATCAGGGAAATTGATCCATTTTGATAAGGAGGCATTTTTCCCTCTGGTCCTGTTCAGTCCCTTTTCTCTGTTCATTCTCTGGGCTCTCTGTTGTGCTGACATCCCTTGCCTGTGTGCTTTTCCACACCCCCGACCAGCCTGGGTTAGAACGGGCCTTTCCCTTTCCTTCTGGGAGAGGATTTTCCACAATTTTTTAAACATTTAATAAATTAATTTATATTTGCAAGGTTATTCACTTATTTTGAGAGAGAGACAGCGTGAGTGAGGGAGGGGCCGAGAGGGAGGGAGAGAGAGAATCCCAGGCAGGCTCCCCACCGGCGGCACCGAGCCTGATGCGGGGCTCGAACCCACGAACCATGAGATGGTGACCTGAGCCGAGACCAAGAGTCGGACCCCTGACTGATGGAGCCACCCGGCCGCCCCGAGGATTTTCCACATCCTGGTTAGCAGTGACTCGAAGGTCACCTTCAGAGAGTTCGCCAGCCACACTGACGTTCCAGCCGCGCTTAATGGTGACCGTGTGTCATCACAGTAGGTTCCCCTGTCAGTGGGCCTTCCTACGTGCCGTCTGTGGGCCTGCCTGTTGCCCTCGGGAGGGCTTCTCTCTGTGTCGGGAACAGGGGGTCCGCGGGCTCTTCCCGACTCTGACTCGGGTGTGCGTGCAATGCCCGTTAACCAGAGCAGTCCAGCTTCTTTCTCATCCCTCCTGGGAGAACATTTCTGCCATTTCCAAAGCCATCCCATAGGGATGTACCTCTGTGTGTGTGTGTGTGTGTGTGTGTGAGAGAGAGAGAGAGAGAGAGAGAATGTAATGAATATCTAACACCCCCTTCAGCTTCACTGCCTCTCTGCGTCTCCAAGCTTCCCCTTCTTCACATGTGGCTTTTGTTTCCCAGGGCTTCTGTCACAAATTGCCACAAACTGTTGTGAAACAGCAGAAATGTCTTCCCTCGTGGTTCTGAAGACTGGAAGCCTACAATGAAGGTGTCGGCAGGGCCTCACTCCCTCTGAGGCCATCAGGGGCGGCTCCTTCCTTGCCTCTTCCAGCCGCTGGTGGCCCCAGGTGGCCCCCGGCCTCTGGCTGCCCCCCTCCAATCTCTGCCTCCATCCTCACGTGGCCTCCTCCCCCCGTGTCTCTTCCCCTCTTCTCATAAGGACACCAGTCCTGTCGCATTAGGAGCCCGCCTCCCGGGTTGAGTATATACCGCGAATAGTGTATCGTTTACTGTCAGTATCCATTTCATCCAAACGTTCAGAGGAGAGACTCTATTCAAATGAGTCCTACAGTAACTGGCACCAAACAGATACTCAGTGAACAGATACTCACCCCAATCATTACTCAGTAGTTGCCTCCCCTTTTCCCTTGTATCGGGCAATTTGGTCACGAATGTATCACTATATGGTGGGCTTTCCAGATGGAGATGATAATTGTCCAAGTGTGTGTGTGTGTGTGTGTTACCTAACACGGTGTTGTCTTTTATTCCCCGAGGCCGATTTCCCACCTCTCCCGACACGCCCTTCCCCAGCGACCGTGCACCTGCTTTGTAACCACACTGAAACTCTCAAAGCACGCTGTGCTGTGCCCAGGCGGGAATTTGTAACGTTTGTGAGGATTTGTAGGTAAGGTCAATGCTTGGAGGTTGTCCGAACAGCCAGGGTGGCGCTCACGATCACGATCTTGCTTGGCAAGATACCTTAACAAAGTACACAAAATACGAAACCTTCGTCATTACGTGGAAAACAGCATCAACCACCATGTAGGAGGGGTTTTCCTGACAGGTCTCTGCTGCCACTACTTAAAATAATTTATCCCATGATAAGAATGGTCAAACAGTGAAGAGAAATCAAGACAAAGAATTCCTTCCTCAGTAATATCTGTATGACCAAACTATTGATTTGCACTTTACTTGATGGACTTGGATGTATTTTTCAAGTCATTACTTCACTAAGTTGAAGGAAGGATTAATGAAGCTATTTTATTTTATTTTGTTTTTTAATGTTTATTTATTTTTGAGAGAGAGAGAGAGAGAGAGAGAGAGAGAGACAGTGTGAGTGGGGAAGGGGCAGAAAGAGAGAGGGAGACACAGAGTCAGAAGCAGGCTCCAGGCTCCGAGCGGTCAGCACAGAGTCCGACGCGGGGCTCGAACTCACAAACT
>NW_024412412.1:16759737-16793964 GCF_014898765.1 Herpailurus yagouaroundi
AAAGAATGATATTACTGCGTTATATATATTTCAATGTGTCTATAAAGTGGCAGCAATCCAGGTAGGTCTGTTTTCCAGACTTGAAAATTAATTTTTATTTATTCAGATTCTACTTCATAGATGAGAAACGAAATGAAAAATCAGAGGTATGACCGGCAGCTTTAACCTCCTGCCACCAGTACGTGAGTTGAGCAGCATATTGACGGCCGTGCTGGAGGTTATAAAAACGGTGTCCAGCTCCATTTCCAGGCTCAGGCGCTCAGTTTGCTCATTCTTCCAATTTATCCGAATTCTGAGCATTTTACATTGATATCTATGCTTCCAGTCCCGCCTCACCCCCTCCCCAAGCTGCTCAGCCTACTAAACCTCACGTGAAGAGCACGATCTCTGCTGCCTTGCGGGATCAGAAGATCAAGTTCAAAGTCGCTCTAGGGTCTGTATGCTTGAGCCCAGTGGAAGGTGACATCTGGCACACGAATTCTTGGGGACCCACAATAGTGAGGGCGGAAGGCTAGTGATCATATGCGCAGAAGTGAAGCCCAGAGTGTGAAGAGATCTCCCTTGGCTGACACGGTGAGTTACAGCAAGAGCGGAGCCTGGAAAACCCAGATCTTCTAACTTCAAGGCCTGGTTCTCCCGGTGCCATTTCAGACGCGAAAGGAAGTCAGATAACAGGTGGGAAGGCGGTCCCTTGGTCACAGCATGTCCTTCTGCTGCTACATACATATTAGAAACATTTCTGAGGTGTTACACGTTACCCACAGGCATTTTACGCCCAGGCACTAATGAGCCTGTACCCACGCCATCGGCCTCGAGGGTAGGCTGCCTTTCTCAGGGGGTGTATGTTCTCTCTCTTTCCTCCAAAGTCCACCTCCTAGTTGAGTGTTGGGGAAAAGTGTGTGTTGAAATAAATTAGGAGCTTCTTGAGCAGACTTTTAAACAATCCCAGGGAAGGCTATCACATCATTATCGTTTCGTCCTATCCCCAGAGTAAAAATAGACGTTCTAGAGTTAAGCGAACGGCTTCTTTTCAATGGATATCATGAACATGAAATTCAGGAGGCCAACATTCAGTGATCTGTCATATTAGTAATAGTAATATCATGTTGATCAACAAAAACAAGAACAAGAATACAAATAAGAAATTACAAGATCTACCTGTGTAGAGGGTCCTGTCTGCTCTACCCCTGGTATCACCTCATTGGCCTTATCACCACCATGTATGATAAGGCATTATTACCTCCGTTACAACAGAATATCGTGTTATTTGTGTATTCACGCGGGGGGTGGCGGGGAGAGAGACATCAACTTGTAAATATTTTCAAGTTAATTCTCCATTGCCCCACTAGATGGCCCTTTTTACCTCTTTTTGTTCACATTTTAAACCATAGCATCCAGACCGAATGCGCTTAATTTATCTAAACAAATTCTATGTATATACAATATCTGGAAACATTAGATCAATCCAACTGCTTCCATTCAAGTATGCTTGTGTTTTCCAATAGAACGGTTATAAATCGCTTGTCTGTAGACAGTAGTTGTCCCTAAAACAATATGTCCCAGGCTCCTCAGCTTTGGGGACCTCGCTTCCTTTTAGTGGCTATTGTGAGTCCCCAACAGTGGGGTCCAAGCGTACCAGGTGTCCTCCTCGGGCACCTCTACGACTGCAGGGTGGGGTCCTCTCTCGGTCCCACCAACCCATCCCTGCTGTCCTTTAGCAGGGTCACTCCCTGCTGAGTCACATGGCTCAGCACCGCTTGTTGCCATTTCTTTGTGGATTCCTCCAAGCCCCTCCTTTCCACCACTCACCAACCCTCCGGTCCCCCCCTGCCTCTCCCTCACCCCTGCTCTGCCGAACACCTGAACGGAATCTCCTCCCTTGATTGCTCGGGCTGTTACCATCAAGTGGCAATATTTAAAACAAAGTCTTTGAATACTAGAGGCTTGATGATAACAGAAAACAGAATGCCACCTCCACAAACACACACAAGCACACATACAGGCACCCGCCCCCCCCCCCCCCCCTCCCCAGTAGACAAGGACACTATCATTTTCTCCACTGGTCAAGTTCCTTCATGGAGGCTTCCCTACTGGCTGTGCGTTGCAAGGCCCGGCTTAAGGACACCCCAACCACAGAGCCCCCGGGGGCAGAACCAGCTTTTGTAGGGCAGAAGCGTATACTGCACCGGGACCGCAGTAGTCCCATTACCCACGGTTACCCTTGGCCTGGAAGCAGGTGCCCCTCGTTTGACTCTGCGTCAGGACGCTGCGTTCGGTCAGGAAGCCTCGGGTATTTATTCACCTCACGTCCTCCGCTCCGGTCTGCATTTTATCCTCTGGCAGCATCCCAGGCAGGAGGGTGAGTACCCGCGGGCGATATGTTTAGAGAGAGGGAGGCCACGGTCACGTAACGTTTATTTCAGTATGTTGTTATCGTCGTCGTAGCTTATTGGTTACTGTTGGTCTCTTCCTGTGCCTCGTCTGTAAGTCAAACTTGATCGCAGGTAGGCACGTACAGGAAAAGACGTAGTATACAGAGGGCTTGGTACCAGCTGCGGTTTCAGGCGTTCCCTGGAGGTGTGGCAATGACCCCCGCGGTTGGGGATACGACTGTGTGCCCCAGAAAGCCTCTTGGGGCCAGAACGTTCGTCTGTACTGGGTTGGTCCCCTTCGTGGGAACGGAGCAAAGGCCCGAGGTGTGGCTCTTCCCTGCCTCGGGCACAATGTCTAAGGTATTGGCCAGCCGGCTTGGGAGCTTGAAAAAAAATAAAAGTAAAAAAGAAAAAATGAAAAACCAGCAGAAAGAGTGCGGGCAAAGGGGATTAAGGATGCAGCTCTTGAGGGGCGCCTGGGGGGCTCGGTTGGTTGGGCCACAGTCTCTGGATTCCTGCTCGGGTCGTGTCCCACCTTGGAGCCCGCTTGGGAGTCTCCCTCTCTCTTTGTCCCCCCTCCCCTCCCCCCCAGCTCGTGCATGCAAACTCGCAGAACAAACAAGAACCGCAAAAAAGGATACAGTTCTTGAAGGGGCTCAGTGTGAAATCTTCATAGCTTCCAAAGGGGCCCAGCAGAGGGTGCAGTTACCCCGTGAACTGCAGACCAACGCCGGGCTCCAGAGCTTCCAGAGCGTGAGAAATTGCTGGTAGCCTCAAAATGACATCCCCCCTCAGTCCCACCTGACCAGGTCTTCAGTCTGTGGCCCTCATGCTTTCACCGAAAGGGCTCGCCTTGGACTCCCTACAACAAGATGATGATTCAGCGCTACCCCCCGGAGATAGCTAGGTGTTGTGGGAGGTCACGTGCAGAGCCCCTGAAAATTTTCAGAGCCCATGTGTTTTCATCTGGCCCCCGTGAAGCCTGGTGAGAGAATTCTGCCACGCCTGGCCATTGCTGGAATGTGCTTGAAACGCCTCCCCAGCTCAACCATTAAGCCATTAAGTTAAAATCACCTGTGGAATCTTTTTTTTTTTTAAGACCCCTTCGGAAAGTGAGTTCAGGTGATGCCCCTCTGGTAAAAGGCGCCTGATGGGCAGAGAGTTGTTGGAGAGGCACATAATTTGTGTGTGGGGCGGGGGGGAAAGGGACTGGAAATGAAGCTTTAGAAGCCCTACTTTAGGGGCGCCTGGGTGGCTCAGTCGGTTGGGCGGCCGACTTCGGCTCAGGTCATGATCTCACTGTCCGTGCGTTTTAGCCCCGCGTCGGGCTCTGTGCTGACAGCTCAGAGCCTGGAGCCTGTTTCAGATTCTGTGTCTCCCTCTCTCTGACCCTCCCCCGTTCATGCTCTGTCTCTCTCTCTCTGTCTCAAAAATAAATAAATCTTAAAAAAAAAAAAGTCCTACTTTATTCAAACGTAACCTTTAAATTGTGTACCTAAAGACGAGATCATAGTCTCTATCAGCATAAAGAGCCCACTTCTTTTTTTTTTTTAATTTTTTTTCAACATTTATTTATTTTTGGGACAGAGAGAGACAGAGCATGAACGGGGAGGGGCAGAGAGAGAGGGAGACACAGAATCGGAAACAGGCTCCAGGCTCTGAGCCATCAGCCCAGAGCCTGACGCGGGGCTCGAACTCACGGACCGCGAGATGGTGACCTGGCTGAAGTCGGACGCTTAACCGACTGCGCCACCCAGGCGCCCCAAGAGCCCACTTCTACACAAAAGTTTTATCTTGGAGTAAATTTCACCTCAAACCATTTCTTTCTAAACTTAAGGGATGAGGACTCACAGATGCAAACATCAAAAGTATTCAAATTCTCAGAGAAAAACTAACAAAACTGTCTCACCCATTATCCAATTCCTCCAACAAGAATCATTAAAATTGATTTAAATGGTTATTAAAGTTAAAAATTTTAATTAAAAATTAAAAATGATTTAATAGGAAGTGACCTATTATGGAGGGTGGGAGGTGGGAAGGAAACTTGTAAGACACAATTGGTAATTTTATGAGAAATGTTAAATGGTGTTTTATCAGGAGAACTAATTGAAAATGTTTTCATATATTTATATTTTTTCTCTAAAAATCAATGGATGGATTTAAAATATAACTAATATTAAAATATCCTAATTCTTTAAAGATGTTTTGTTGATGTTCTATATCCAAAAAAGTAGTTAAGTAAAATCATGTAAACTTTTTGCTAAACACTGTTATCTGAAAAGCTCTGTCGTCTTCTAATGGAGGCTTTTGGCCTAAGTTCACTTTCAAGTGACCAAAAATGAATTATTTTTTATTTTTAAAAACTCATTTTTGAGAGAGAAAGTGTGAGCGGGGCAGGGGCACAGGGGAACAGAGGATCCCAAGCAGACTCTGCACGGACAGCAGCAGGCTGCTGTGGGGCTTGAACTGATGAACCACGTGATCATGACCTGAGCTGAAGTGTGATGCTGAACCGACTGAGCTACCCAGGCACCTCCACAAACAATGACTTACTGCTCTTTAAAATGTTTAAGAATTGGCAGTGGTATTTTATGACCATAAACTTAAGATCTGTTTATTGAAGGAAATTTGTAAAATCAAAATACAGAGATAAGAATAAAACTCACCCATCATCCCAATGCACTGTTCACACTCGGACTGAACTCCTATCAGTCATTTTTATATTTCTAGAACCTAGTAAAGATGGCTTGAAAGGGAGACTTCAGAGCATTGTTGTATTTGAGTATAGATAGAAATTTCCAATGTGGAACACAAGCCCTCAGAATCCAGATTTGGCTTTAAAAAAAAAAAGAAAAAAGGTGAATCATTTTATTAGATGGAAATGGATCTAAACTGACTTGACCACTCTGAAAATGCCTTGTGCTTTTAGTAAATAGTTTCTCCTTGCTTAGTGGAAGGTTGGCAGTGTTACATTCTCTTCTCTGAATAACTGCCTATTAAGATGGTCTGTTATAGAGAAAGCAAGTCTTAGACCAAATTCTACCAAACATATGAATGTTTATTAGCAAACAGGAACAAAAAAGTTACACAACCTATCCTTGTAGTTTTGGGGTGTCTTTAGGTTTACTGCAAGGGGAACATAGAATTCTGGTAGAAGAACTAGTCAACCTTGAATTGGGGTTCAGTGGGTTCCAGCTCCGGACCTTGAAGGCAACACAAGACACAGGTGTGGGACCTGCAGCCTTGTGCTCTACTCGGGCGAGGGTAAGGGGGCCTGTGCAGATGTTTCTAACTAGCCTTCCCTCATCCTAAACAAACACAATCCTGCTGCTTTGTTAATTTTGCTAAGGAACCAAACGCTCTGGTATAGATTCTGACGGCATCCTTTGAAATGCTATTTAACCACCTCTGGGTCACTGATTTCTTTTTTTTTTTTTTTTAAGTTTTTACATATTTTAAGAAAGAGAAAATGGGGAGCAGGCAGAAAGAGGGAGAGAATCCCAAACAGGCTCTGTGCTGTCAACTGGGAGCCCGAGGTGGGACTTGACCTCACAAACCGTGAGATCATGTGGATCCCTGATTTTTGATGAGAGTACATCATATGCTAAGTTAGCACTCCTGTTATTGTTGAGGGTAACCTGTCACACATCACACCATTGACACGAGTCTCTTCCATTTAATCTTTCCCGCCCTTTATCCGGTTTCAACCCAAGAGGCAAGGTGACCCCATTAAAACCTACATCTAATCCTGTTACTTTTTGGCTCCAAAGCCTCCAGTGGCTCTCCCCATCAAACTCCGAGCACAGGGCCCCATCATGTAATGGCCTATCGGACCCTAAACATCACACACCCGGCATACACGGGGGAACGACTCAAATATTTTTGTATGAATAACCGAACAAAAGAGCCGATGGGTATGGAAAGATTTTTAATATAAACTACCATCTAGGCAACATAGTAGAGTTTTTGTTACATTTCCCGATGAGTTTCTTTTTTAACCCCTTTCTCTAATACTCTTAATTCCCTAGCTTTGCTAAATTGGCAGAAGAAAAAACTTCCCGACTGCCCTAAAGGGGCTCCTGAATTAATCTGAAGATAATTTAAACACAGGAGGAACACATTTTAAAATTTCTTGTCTGTTGACTTATTTTTACTTCTGATAAGTTGGGGTTTTTTTAAGTTGGAAACTTCCAGTTGTATTTGCCTGACCTCTCGGAGTTCTGGGACATTGCAGAGACCAGGATGTGAAATTTGACTGTAGGGGGTACGGAGGGCTGGGTAATGTCTCCCCCTCCTAAAGATGTCAGAACGGGTTACTATGTTAACTTAGATAGCAAAGGGATGTCGCTGAGGTGGTTAAGCATCTTGTGATGTGGAGGTTGTCCTGTATTATCCCAGTGGGCCCAATGCAATCACGAGGTCCTCATAAGAACGACCACAGGAGGACCAGAGCCAGTAATAGATGTGACCTTGGAAGCCACAGGTTGGAGAGATTGAAGAAGGGCCACCAGCCAAGAAGTGCAGGTGCCTCTAGAAGCTGGAAAAGGCAGGGAAAGGGATATTCCCCTCGGAGCCTCCAGAAACACTGCAGCCTTCCTAATGCCTTGACTTTAATCCGGTGAGACTGAATGGAGTCTTCTGACCTCGAGAAAAGTTAGATGATAAATTCGTGTTGTCTTAAGCTACTAAGTTTGCGGTAATTTGTTAGAGCAGCAATAGGAAATTAATGCAAATGGCTTGAAGAACCTCCCTGTAGGTGGAGATGGCTGCTTTATTGTAGAAGATAATTAAAAGTGCAAATGCATATATTAAAAAAAAATTTGCTTAATGGGGGCAAATTTCTATTGCTGCTAAGAGTCTGCCCTGAGTCCAAACCCCTATTATGCAAGGACACCCTCTGTATTGGCAAATTTTTCTTAAATGTCCCAAGAATAATGATGTTGTCAAAGTTGTGTGAGGCTCCCCTGTGTGCAGGGTAAGCAAAGGGAGGCAGTGGAGAGGGCTCAGCCTCCACTCTGAACTATCCTGTGGGCAGCTGATGGAGCGAAGGTCAGCCATGTTGTTGCTTCATTGCTTTTGTCCCCCAAGCACTTGTTGGCATTATTTATGCACGCGGGTGAGTGCACAGCTGATTTTGCTCAACTGTGGGAAGACCATGCTGGCCCGGACAGATTTGGCTTTGCTCTCTCTGTTTCCCACATTCGTGAATGTACAGCTTCTGAGGGAAAAATAACTTCTTTCAAATAGAGCCTCTTCCCTTCCTGCAAGAAAAATATGGTGGACATTTAGTAAAACTGTAAATTTCTCTCTTAGGGAGTGAGGAAGTCTGGGCAAAGCGGTCCTACCTCGCCTGCAGTCCGTGTGGCCACCCACTTCTGATATTTTCTGTACTCTGGGTTGAATATATGGTAATCTTAGAAGGTGCAAGTCCATTCCCCCGGAATCAGGAGCTCTGAGCTTCTTTTCACATCTGATGGATCAGCAAGGTCTCTGCTTTCAGTTTCAGTGCATCTTTTCTGTCAGACGACACCGAGCCGCAATCACCTCTTTCCTGCCTGAACGAATGCAAGTCTGTGAAGGGGTGTCCTTGCCATCTCTTCTTCATTTCCTACAGTTTGTTCTCTGCAAGTAAGCAGAGCTTTTCAATATAGAAAGCAGATTATTGGACATCTAGATCAAATCCCTCTCGGTCTTTGATTTTTACCTAAATCCCGACTCATTACCTGAGACTCCTAAAGCCTGATGTGTCGGGCTCCTCCCTCTCGAACATTACCTATCACTCCCCATCCTTGTCACCGCTCCGCACCGGTGCACTTTGCCTAAGCCTTGGGTACTGGCTTCTCTTTCTGGAAGGTACCATTCTCAGTTTTCACTTGAGTGGATCTTAAGATTTTAAGTCTCCCCTCCAAACCCATGGCTATAGAGAAGTCTTGCTCATCCACACAAACTGAACCATGGCAGGAATCATCAGTGATACATGACCTTATCACATATCTTCTGTTGGGGTACCTGGGTGGCTCAGTCAGTTAAGCATCTGACTCTTGATTTTGGCTCAGGTAATGACCTCATGGCTCATGAGTCTGAACCTCGAATCAGGCCCTGAGCTGACAGGGCAGAGCCTGCTTGGGATTCTCTCCTTCTCCCTCTGTCCCTCCCCTCCCTTTCTCTTGCTCTCTAAATAAACCTAAAAATATATATTTTACGTGGGTTTATTTTCTATCATAGACTAGAATTTCTACTTGCATCTAAAATAGAGTTCATTTTCAATAACTGCTGAATCCATGAATGAGTTATCATGCAGAAAGCCAATTGCTTCTTGCTGGTTTATCATAAACATACATTTATAAAACCAGAGAAACATAACATTTTAATTCACAATGCTCTTCTGTTTTCCCATGCTGGGTACCAGAAATTCAAGTTTCTGTGTAATTTTCCCTAATAGAACATAATTGCCCTGAAAGATCTGTCCCCTGGAACAGGCATCTGTCGAAAATGAAAGCATTACTGTTAACGTGGTAAACAAACAACCGAATAGGTTCTTCTGTTCTCCAAGAGGGACCTTATCAAAGGTCAACCAGATGTTGAGATTTACTTAGATTCTTTAATAAATTGCTGTTTAAAGCTTGGGGTGGGTCTGAAATGTGCTTAGAAACAAAGCAGAGTAGAATAATAACTCTCTCTGGAGCCCAGGCTGTGCTCTTCACCCAAGATAATATCTGTAGTTCTAGAAAGAGGTTGCGTTAAATGCAAAAGTCTCGTTAGTTTGTCTGGATTGTTGAAGATCTGAGTCCTTTGCTGTCCAGTAGAGGGGAGAAAAGGAGGTGTGGTGTGAAAGCCTAGGATACTTTGCCTGGGTAATAACCAATCATGTCAGGGGAGAATTGGACAATTGCATTTGGGGGCATTGGTACTTTTTCTCTGCATGGTAGACCTTGTTTTATGAGTAACCTTTGAGGGGAAGCTCTCTTTTAAAAATTATTTTTTAATTTACATCCAAGTTACTTAGCCTGTAGTGCAATAATGATTTCAGGAGTAGAATCCAGTGATTCATCCCCTATTTCTAACACCCCGTGCTCATCCCAACAAGTGTATTCCTACATGCCCCTTGCCCTTTTAACCCATCCCCACCACAACCCCTCCAGCAACCCTCAGTTCTATATATTTAAGAATTTGTTTTGTCCCCGCCCCCCGTTTTTACATTATTTTGCTTCCCTTCCCTTAGGTTCATCTGTTTTGTATCTTAAATTCCACATGCGAGTGAAGTCACGGGACATTTGTCTTTGTCTGACTAATTTAGCTTCACATAATACAGTCTGGTTTATCCACAGTGTCGCAAATGGCAAGATTTCATTCTTTTTGATCACTGAATAATACTCCATTGTAAATATACACCACGTCTTCTTCATCCATTCATCTGTCAGTGGACACTTGGGCTCTTTACATACTTTGGCTATTGTCAATAGTGCTGCTATACACATTGGGGTGCATGGGTCCCTTCGAAACAGCACACCTGTATCCCATGGATAAATGCCTAGTAATGCAATTGTTGGATCGTAGGGTAGTTCTATTTTTAATTTTTTGAGGAACCTCCATACTGTTTTCCAGAGTGGCTGCACTAGATGGCATTCCCGCCGGCAGAGCAAAAGTGTTCCTCTCTCTGCACATCCTCCCCAACATCTGTTGTTGCCTGAGTTGCTAATGTTAGCCATTCTGACAGGTGTGAGGTGGTATCTCGTTGTGGTTTTGCTTTGTATTTCCCTGATGATGAGTGATGTGACCGTCTTTTCACGTGTCTATTGGAAAAGTGTCTATTCATGTCTTTTGCCCATTTCTTCACTGCATTATTTGTTTTTTGGGTGTTGAGTTTGATAAGTTCTTTATAGAGTTGGGGGTATTAACCCTTTATCTGATAAGTCGTTTGCAAATATCTTCTCCCATTGTGTCGGTTGCCTTTTAGTTTTGCTGATTTTTTTGTTTGTTTATTTTTTTTATTTCCTTCACTGTGCAGAAGCTCTTTATTTTGATGAGATCCCAATAGTTCGTTTTTGCTTTTGTTTCCCTTGCCTCCAGAGATGTGTTGAGTAAGAAGTTGGTGCGGCCAAGATTAAAGAGGTTTTTGCCTGCTTTCTCCTCGAGGATTTTGATGGCTTCCTGTCTTACATTTAGATCTTTCATCCGTTTTGAGTTTATTTTGTGTATGGTGTAAGAAAGTGGTCCAGGTTCATTCTTCTGCATGTTGTTCTCTAGTTTTCCCAGCACCACTTGCTGAAGAGACCGTCTTTATTCCATTGGAAATTCTTTCCTGCTTGGTCAAAGATGAGTTGGCCGTATGTTTGTGGGTCCATTTCTGGGTTCTCGACTCGGTTCCATTGATCTAAGTGTCTGTTTTTGTGCCAGTACCATATACTGTCTTGATGATTACAGCTTTGTAATACTGCTTGAGTCTGGAATTGGGATGCCTGCAGCTTTGGTTTTCTGTTTTCGGGATTGCTTTGGCTATTTGGGGTCTTTTGTGGTTCCATACAAATTTTAGGATGGTTGGTTCCAGTGGGGTGAAGAATGATGGTGGCATTTTGATAGGGATTGTGTTGAATATGTAGATTGCTTGGGATAGTATAGATATTTTAACAGTATTTGTTCTTCCTATCAGGAGCATGGAACGCTTTTCCATTTTTTGTGTCTCCAATTTCTTTCATGAGCTTTCTATGGTCTTTAACATACAGGTTTTTTACTTCTTTGGTTAGGTTTATTCCTAGGTGTTTTATGGCTTTTGGTGCAACTGTAAATGGGACTGATTCCTTGATTTCTGCTGCTTCATTATTGGTATATTGGAATACAACCAATTTCTGCGCATTAATTTTATATCCTGCTCTTTTACTGAATTCATGGATTGGTTCTAACAGTTTTCATGTGGAATCTTTTGGGTTTTCCATGTAGAGTATCATGTCATCTATGAAGAGAGAAAGCTTGACCTCCTCCTGGCCAATTTGGATGCCTTTTATTTCTTTGTGTTGTCTGGTTGCTGAGGCTAGGACTTCCAATACTATGTTGAATAACAGTGGTGAGAGTGGACATCCCTGTCATGTTCCTGACCTTAGGGGGAAAGGTCTGTTTTTCCCCATTGAGGATGATATTAGTAGTGGATCTTTTGTATATGGCTTTTATGATCTTGAGGTATGATCCTTCTATCCCTACTTTCTTGAGGGTATTTATCAAGAAAGGATGCTGTATTTTGTCAAATGCTTTCTCTGCCTCTATTGAGAGGATCATGCGGTTCTTTTCTGTTCTTCTCTTAATGTAACGTACCCCATCGATTGATTTGTGGATATTGAACCAGCCCTGCATCCCAGGTATAAATCCCACTTGATTGTGGGGAATAATTCGTTTAATGTGTTGTTGGATCTGGTTGGTTAGTATTTTGTTGAGAATTTTTGCATCCATATTCATCAGGGAAATTGGTCCATAGTTCTCTTTTTTTAGTGGGGTCTTTGTCTGGTTTTGGAATCAAGGTAATGCTGGTTTAATAGAATGAGTTTGGGTTTTCCTTCCATTTCTATTTTTTTGGAACAGCTTCAAAAGAATAGGAGTTAACTCATGTTTAAGTGTCTGGTAGAATTCCCCTGGAAAACCATCCAGCCCTAGACTCTTGTTTTTTGGGAGGTTTTTGATTACTAATTGCATTTCTTCACTGGTTATGGGTCTGTTCAAATTTTCTATTTCTTCCTGTTTTAGTTTTGGTAGTTAATCCCTCTCTTCAAGATTTCCCAATTTATTGGCATATAATTGCTCATAATATCCTCTTAATATTGTTTGTATTTCTCCTCTTTCATTCTTGATTTTATTTATTTGGGTCCTTTCCTTTTTCTTTTTGATCAAACTGACTAGGGGTTTATCAATTTGGTTAATTGTAAGAACCATTTCCTGGTTTCATTGATCTCTTCTGTTTGTTTTTGTTTTGTTTTGTTTTGTTAGCATTGATACCTGCTATAATCTTACTCTTTCCTGTCTTCTGCTGGTTTTGAGTTTTATTTGCCATTTTTTTTTTCCTGCTCTTTAAAGTACAAGGTTACTTTGTGTATCTGAGATATTTCCTCCTTCTTTAGGAAGGCCTGGATTGCTATATACTTTCCTCTTATGACCGCCTTTGCTGCATCCCTGAGGTTTTGGGCTGTGGTGTGATCATTTTTGTTGGCTTCCATGTACTTTTTAATCTCCTCTTTAACTTCTTGGTTAACCTATTCATTCTTTAGTAGGATGTTCTTCAATCTCCAAGTGTTTGTTGTCTTTCCAAATTTTTTCTTGTGGTTGATCTCAAGTTTCATAGCATTGTGGTCTGAAAATATGCATGGTATGATCTCGATCTTACTGTACTTGTTGAGGGCTGATTTGTGTCCCAATATGTGATCTGATCTGGAGAATGTTCCATGTGGACTCGAGAAGACTGTGTGTTCTTCTTTAGGATGAAATGTTCTGAATATATGTTAAGTCCATCCAGTCCAGTGTCATTCAAAGCCATTGTTTCCTTGTTGATTCTCTGTTAGATGATCTGTCCATTGTTGTAAGTGGGGTGTTGAAGTCCTTTACTATTATGGTATTATTGTTGAGTTTTTGTATGTTTTTGATTAATCAATTTATATATTCGGGTTCTTTCACGTTGGGGGCATAAATGTTTATAATTGTTAGGTACTCTTGGTGGATAGACCCCTTAATTAAGATATAATGCCTTTCTTCATTTCTTGTTACAGTCTTTAAAGTCTAGATTGTCCGATATAAGTATGGCTACTCCGGCTTTCTTTTGTTGACCATTAGCATCATAGATGGTTCTCCATCCCCTTACTTGAAATCTGAAGGTGTCTTTAGGTCTAAAGTGGGTCTCTTGTAGACCACATATAGATGGATCTTATTTTCTTATCCATTCTGATACCCTATGCCTTCTGATTGGGGAATTTAGTCCATTGATGTTTAGAGTGAGTACTGATAGAGTTTATTGCCATTATGTTGCTTGTAGAGTTGGAGTTTCTGGTGGTGTTCTCTGGTCCTTTCTAGTCTTTGTTGTCTTTGGTCTTTTTTTTTTTTTTCCTTTATCCCTGTCTTTTCTCCCCTCAGAGAGCCCCGCCTTAAAATTTCTTGCAGGGCTGGTTTAGTGGTCTGAACTCCTTTACTTTTTGTTTGTCTAGGAAACTTGTAATCTCTCTTTTTATTTTGAATGACAGCTTTGCTGGATAAAGAATTCTTGATGGCATAATTTTCCGATGCAGCATATTGAATATATCCTGCCAAATTTCTGTGGATAGGTCTGCTATGAACCTGCTCTGTCTTCCCTTATAGGTTAAGGACATTTTTCCCTTGCTGCTTTCATAATTCTTTCTTGTCTGTGTATTTTGTGAATTTGACGAGGGATATGCCTTGTTGATGGTTGGTTTTTGTTGAATTTAACAGTTTTCTGTGCTTCTTGGATTTTGATATATATGTCTTTTCACAGGTTAGGAAAGTTTTCCCTGCTATGATTTACTCACATAAACCTTCTACCCCTTTTTTTCCTCTTCATCTTCTGGGACTCCTATGATTCCGGTATTATTCCTTTTTTAATGAGTCACTGAGTTCTCTAATTCTTGTGCTCTTTTGCCTCAGTTTCCCTCTCTTTTTCCTGCTTTATTATTCTCCATGATTTTGTCTTCTATACCGCTGATTCACTGCTTCATCCATCCTGCTGCTGTGGCATCCTTTTGAGATTGTATCTCAGTTATAGCATTTTTAATTTTCTCCTGACTAGGTTTTACTTCTTTTATCTCTGCAGAAAGGGATTGTATGCTTTTTCAATGCCAGCTAATACTCTCATTGTGATTCTAAATTCTACTTCAGACATCTTGCTAATATCTGTGCTGCTTCAGTCCCTGGTTGTCCTTTCTTCTTGTTTTTGCTTTTGGGGTGAATTCCTGCATTGCCTCATTTTGGAGGAAAACGAATTAATAAAATAAAAAATTAAAAACAGCACATGCAAGATAAAATAAAGGAAGCTAGATCCTAGATGTGTTTTGGTCTGGTTGTTGAAAGAAGGTTGATAGAATAGAGAAGAAAGGGAAAGAAAGAAAAGAAAAAAGTAAGAAAACATGTAAAAATTAAAATGTATACAATAAAATAGAATAAAATGCAAAGAAGAACGTAAAATAGAATAAAAAACGTACAGAAAAGAGAAAGAATAATATACAGTAAAAATTAAAAACATTTTTATAAAAATGGAAAATAAATTTTTTTCTTTTCCTGTATCTAAGAATAAGAAAAAAAGAACTAGTAGATGAACAAGTGAACAGAATGAAGTCTGAATGAAGTTGGACGTCTAGAGGAAGCTGAAGATAACTATGAAGCACTTGATAGTCTATACTTTGCAGATGGAGAGACTTGTGGTCCTCTAGGACTTGGTTGGTGCAGTTGGACATGGCTTGGTGTAAGGGCTTCATTCTCCACCAGGTTCTTGCTTAGGTACTGCTTAGGTTACTAGGGTGGACCATTGCGGTGTGCATTCATGTGTATGCGCATGTTTGGGAAAGGTGCAAATGGCATCAGCCAGCTTCCCAGTCTCTAGTGCCAGAACCCTGTGCTCTCACCAACCAGCAATCAAGCACCTCTCCTTTGTCTCCGGTTTCTGTCCACTTCCTGCTTCTACGCTGTCCGTGTCCAAGCCATCAGCCTGCCAGGCGGTACCTCCCTCCCAAATTTTATCTCGGATGGGGCTGTGTTTCCAGATCTCTCACTTCTGAGGGCCCTGTGGCTTGGACCCACTCTGACCCTCTGGGGAAGGGTCTTCCCAAGCATTGGCCAGGTGCCAGCTTGCCCCCGGGAATATTCTTGCAATCGTACTGCCACAGAGGCTCAGAGATTGTGGTTGGGGGCCAGTTTGCCCCAGAAAAAGTTCATGAGACTGCATAGCAGCAGCAGTTCTGGGATTAAGGTGAATCACAACACAGAGCTGGTGCCGGGTTTCACCACACCCTGGTGTCTTTGTTCCAATACCAGCAAACATGGCTGTTACCTGGGGTGTGCTGGGAATTTTGCCCGTGGGGAGGCCATAGGGCCTCTACAAAATGCCCTCCTAACAGGGACACTGCTTCTCCCTGTATGGCTTGCAGACCCCTCAGACCTTACTGCCTGCTCCTGGGAATTCACCCTTCCCTCCAGAACGCTGCCAGGTATTGGGCTGTGGAATTTCCAATGCTTCTCTGCCCTGTTTATAGAGTCCTAGTGGTATTAAAACCCTCTCCTTTCTCCTTCCTCTCTTTCTTGTTCAGTCACTTGCGGGTGTTTCCACTCTTTGTCTCCAGCTACTTTTGGGAGGAGCGCTTTTCCTGCACTCTGCCCCCTTTCTTGTCCTCTTGGCCCCAAAACAGTGCCCCGCCCTCCACTACTTCTCTCTCCTCCAGTTTCCTTCTCCACGCCCATACCTGCCGAGTTCTGTGGGTCAAGTTATGCAGATGGTTGTGTTAATCCTCAGATCGATATTCGAGGTGTGCAAAATGGTTTGGTGTTGATCTAGCTGCATTTCAGGGATGAGAGAAGCAGAAGACTTCCATGTTGCTCTGTCATCTTGGCCCCTCCCTGAGTTGAAGTTCTTTAATGACTTTCAGACTCAGATCAAGCACTCCCCACACCTACTGTAAAACATCCCTCACTGATTCCGCCACGCATGAAATGCTCATGGCTTCCAGGCTACTTTCTAGTGCACACATGAGATTCTATTCCGTTCAGTTGAATGGCAGCTTCTGAATCGGCTGTTTGTTTTCACGTCCAGATCACTTTAACTAGTTATTGTAAAGAAGCCATTTACTTACAATTCCATACGCCCCAACCAAAAGAGTTCCCATGACCGAAGCTGGAACAATTTGAGTAATGAAATGAATCATATAGTATTGGATTATATCCCAAAGCAAAAAAAAACCATTTTCATGAGTTCAGAGTGATTAAAAAAAATTGTTGAATAAATATAAAAATGAGAAGAGGCAAATCTCCTACACAAAAGTACTCCAGATAACTTATGGAGCTACTCCTCCTGTCCTAGAAATTTCTTCTGGTGGGTAGAGTCTGGAGAGGAATGAGAAGGTAGTTTCACAGTTCAAAACCAGCCAGGTGAATGAGTTTATCATCATCATCGGTGATGGGTCCTCTTAATAAATCATCAGTGATAGTATGGATTCTTTAAGAAAAAAAATTTATTGAGAGATAATTCACAGAATACACCCATTTAAAGTGTACATTTCAGTGATGATTAGTATATCCACAGGGTAGTCCAACCATCAATATAATTTCTGAACATTTTCATCACTCTAAAAAAGAAACCTCATACCTATTAGCAGCCATTTACCATCCCACCTCTGTTCTCCCCATCTACCCTAGCCCAAGGCAACCACTAATGTCCTTTGAATCCCTATATGTTTGCCTATTCTGAGCATTTCACATAAATGGAATCCTACAATATGTAAATTTTTTGTGCCTGGCTTCATTCACTTGCCACAGTGTTTTCAAGTTTCATCCATGTTGCAACACATATCAGTACTTGGTTACTTTTTATGACTGAATAATATTCCACTGTATAGATGTGCATTTTGTTTATACATCAGTAGATGAAATTTGGATTGCTTCCACATTTTAGCTACCATGAATAATGCTGCTATTAATATTTGTGTAGAAGATTTTGTGCTGATGTACGTTTCTCTTTCTCTTAGATGTATACCTAGAAGTGGAATAGCTGGGTTATACAGTAAAAGTATTGAATGTTTTGAAGAACTGACAAACTTTTTTAAGTTAAAATATAATTGACCCATAACATTGTGTTATTTTCAAGTGTACAGAGTAGCAATTTAAAATTTATATATATTGTGAAATGATCCCCACGATAGATCTAGTTCACATCCATCACCACACATAACTGCAAATTGTGTGTGTGTGTGTGTGTGTGTGTGTGTGTTAAGAACTTGTAAGATCTCTGTTAGCAACTTACAAGTAAACAATATGGTGTTACTTACCCATAGTCACCATGCTGTATGTTACATCCCCATGACTTGTTTGTATTGCAGTGGAAAGTTTGTACCTTTTGACCACCTTCCCCCATTTTGCCAACTTCCCACCCCCTAAACCACCAATTTTTTCCTCTGGCAACCACCAATCTGTTCTCTGGATCCATGAGTTTAGTTTTTTGTTTTATGGGTTTCTTTTTATTTTAGACTCCATATAGGAGTCAGCTCATACAGTATTTGTCTTTATCTGATTTCATTTAGTATAATGACTTCATGATCCACCCATGTTTTAAATGGCAGGAATTCTTCTTTATGGCTGAATAATACTCCACTGTGTATATATACATTATTACCCATTCATCTTTCAATGGACACCTAGGTTGCTTCCATACTTGACTTTCATAAATAATGGAATAAATGTGGGAGTTCAGATAGCTTCTTGAATTAATGCCTTTTTTTCCTTTGAATATCCAGAAATGGAATTGCTGGATCATACGGTATTTCTATTTTTATTTTTTTAGAAACTTCCATTCCATACTGTTTACCACAGTGGCTGCACCAATTTACATTGCTATCAGCATAAAGGTTCCCTTTTCTCCGTATTCCATCAACACTTGTTATTTCTTGTCTTTCTCATAATATTCTAGTAAGTGTGAGGCGATATCTTGTTGTGGTTTTGATTTGCATTTCCCTGATGATTAGTGATCTTGAGTATTTCATGTACCTGTTGGCCATCCGTGTGTCTTCTCTAAAAAAGATCCATTCAGATTATCTGCCCATTCTAAAAATCAGATTTCTCTCTATTCAAATGTAGGAGTTCTTTTTTTTTTTTTAATTTCCTAATCTTTTTAATTTATTACATACTGGAGGTATCTAATAAAAAAGTTAAACTAGAAATTGCAATCTGCCTCTCTTACCAATATTTATTCAATATATACAAAATAAATTAAAAAATAACTTGAAAGTCAACAATGGGGAAGTCTACTGAATTACAGAATAATACTAAGAAAAAGTAGAGGGATCAAACTAAATAACTGTCATTGGGCATAGAGTTATAATTAGGGGGCAACATAATTATGCATTTTTTATTTTTGTTTAATTTTTTTAATTTTCTTTTATTTTTATTATTTTCAATATATGAAGTTTATTGTCAAACTGGTTTCCATACAACACCCAGTGCTCATCCCAACAGGTGCCCTCCTCAATACCCATCACCCACCCTCCCCTCCCTCCCACCCCCCATCAACCCTCAGTTTGGTCTCAGTTTTTAAGAGTCTCTTATGCTTTGGCTCTTTCCCACTCTAACCTCTTTTTTTTTTTTTTCCTTCCCCTCCCCCATGGGTTTCTGTTAAGTTTCTCAGGATCCACATAAGAGTGAAACCATATGGTATCTGTCTTTCTCTGTATGGCTTATTTCACTTAGCATCACACTCTCCAGTTCCATCCATGTTGCTACAAAGGGCCATATTTCATTCTTTCTCATTGCCATGTAGTACTCCATTGTGTATATAAACCACAATTTCTTTATCCACTCATCAGTTGATGGACATTTAGGCTCTTTCCATAATTTGGCTATTGTTGAGAGTGCTGCTATAAACATTGGGGTCCATGTGCCCCTATGCATCAGTACTCCTGTATCCCTTGGGTAAATTCCTAGCAGTGCTACTGCTGGGTCATAGGGTAGGTCTATTTTTAATTTTTTGAGGAACCTCCACACTGTTTTCCAGAATGGCTGCACCAGTTTGCATTCCCACCAACAGTGCAAGAGGGTTCCCGTTTCTCCACATCCTCTCCAGCATCTATAGTCTCCTGATTTGTACATTTTGGCCACTCTGGCTGGCATGAGGTGATACCTGAGTGTGGTTTTGATTTTTATTTCCCTGATGAGGAGCGACATTGAGCACCTTTTCATGTGCCTGTTGGCCATCCGGATGTCTTCTTTAGAGAAGTATCTATTCATGTTTTCTGCCCATTTCTTCACTGGGTTATTTGTTTTTCGGGTGTGGAGTTTGGGGACCTCTTTATAGATTTTGGATACTAGCCCTTTGTCGGATATGTCATTTGCAAATATCTTTTCCCATTCCTTTGGTTGCCTTTTAGTTTTGTTGGTTGTTTCCTTTGCTGGGCAGAAGCTTTTTATCTTCATGAGGTCCCAGTAGTTCATTTTTGCTTTTAATTCCCTTACCTTTGGGGATGTGTCAAGTAAGAAATTGCTAAGGCTGAGGTCAGAGAGGTCTTTTCCTGCTTTCTCCTCTAGGGTTTTGATAGTTTCCTGTCTCACATTCAGGTCCTTAATCCATTTTGAGTTTATTTTTGTGAATGGTGTGAGAAAGTGGTCTAGTTTCAGTCTTCTGCATGTTGCTGTCCAGTTCTCCCAGCACCATTTGTTAAAGAGACTGTCTTTTTTCCATTGGACATTCTTTCCTGCTTTGTCAAAGATTAGTTGGCCTTACGTTTGTGGGTCTAGTTCTGGGGTTTCTATTCTATTCCATTGGTCTATGTGTCTGTTTTTGTGCCAATACCATGCTGTGTTGATGATGACAGCTTTGTAGTAGAGGCTAAAGTCTGGGATTATGATGCCTCCTGCTTTGGTCTTCTTCTTCAAAATAACTTTGGCTCTTCGGGGTCTTTTGTGGTTCCATAGGAATTTTAGGATTGCTTGTTCTAGTTTTGAGAATGCTGGTGCAATTTTAATTGGGATTGCATTGAATGTGTAGATAGCTTTAGGTAGTATTGACATTTTGACAATATTTATTCTTCCAATCCATGAGCACAGAATGTTTTTCCATTTCTTTATATCTTCTTCAATTTCCATCATAAGCTTTCTATAGTTTTCAGCATACAGATCTTTTACATCTTTGGTTAGATTTATCCCTAGGTATTTTATGCTTCTTGGTGCAATTGTGAAAGGGATCAGTTTCTTTATTTGTCTTCTGTTGCTTCATTGTTAGTGTGTAAGAATGCAACTGATTTCTGTACATTGATTTTGTATCCTGCAACTTTGCTGAATTCATGTATCAGTTCTAGCAGACTTTTGGTGGAGTCTATCGGATTTTCCATGCATAATATCATGTCATCTGCAAAAAGTGAAAGCTTAACTTCATCTTTGCCAATTTTGATGCCTTTGATTTCCTTTTGTTGTCTGGTTGTTGATGCTAGAACTTCGATCACTATGTTAAACCACAGTGGTGAGAGTGGACATCCCTGTCGTGTTCCTGATCTCAGGGAAAAAGCTCTCAGCTTTTCCCCCGTTGAGGATGCTGTTAGCTGTGGGCTTTTCATAAATGGCTTTTATGATCTTTAAGTATGTTCTTTCTATCCCGACTTTCTCAAGGGTTTTTATTAAGAGAGGGTGCTGAATTTTGTCAAAGGCCTTTTCTGCATCGATTCACAGGATCACATGGTTCTTTTCTTTTATTAATGTGATGAATCACATTGATTTGCGAATGTTGAACCAGCCCTGCATCCTAGGAATGAATCCCACTTGATCATGGTGAATAATTATTTTTATATGCTGTTGAATTCGATTTGCTAGTATCTTATTGAGAATCTTTGCATCAGGGATATTGGCCTGTAGTTCTCTTTTTTTACTGGGTCTCTGTCTGGTTTAGGAATCACAGTAATGCTGGCTTCATAGAATGAGTCTGGAAGTTTTCCTTCCCTTTCTATTTCTTGGAATAGCTTGAGAAGGATAGGTATTATCTCTGCTTTAAACGTCTGGTAGAACTCCCCTGGGAAGCCATCTGGTCCTGGACTCTTATTTGTTGGGAGATTTTTCATGACTGACTCAATTTCTTCGCTGGTTATGGGTCTGTTCAAGCTTTCTATTTACTCCTGATTGAGTTTTGGAGGCGTGTGGGTGTTTAGGAATTTGTCCATTTCTTCCAGGTTGTCCAATTTGTTGGCATATAATTTTTCATAATATTCCCTGATAATTGCTTGTATCTCTGAGTGATTGGTTGTAATAATTACTTTTTCATTAATGATTTTATCTGTTTGGGTCATCTCCCTTTTCTTTTTGAGAAGCCTGGCTAGAGGTTTATCAATTTTGTTTATTTTTTCAAAAAACCAACTCTTGGTTTCGTTGATCTGCTCTACAGTTTTTTTAGATTCTATGTTGTTTATTTCTGCTCTGATCTTTATTATTTCTCTTCTTCTGCTGGGTTTAGGCTGCCTTTGCTGTTCTGCTTCTATTTCCTTTAGGTGTGCTGTTAGATTTTGTATTTGGGATTTTTCTTGTTTCTCGAGATAGGCCTGGATTGCAATGTATTTTCCTCTCAGGACTGCCTTTGCTGCATCCCAAAGCATTTGGATTGTTGTATTTTCATTTTCATTTGTTTCCATATATTTTTTAATTTCTTCTCTAATTGCATGGTTGACCCATTCATTCTTTAGTAGGGTGTTCTTTAACCTCCATGCTTTTGGAGGTTTTCCAGACTTTTTCCTGTAGTTGATTTCAAGCTTCATAGCATTGTGGTCTGAAAGTATGCATGGTATGATTTCAATTCTTGTATACTTATGAAGGGCTGTTTTGTGACCCAGTATGTGATCTATCTTGGAGAATGATCCATGTGCACTCGAGAAGGAAGTATATGCTGTTGCTTTGGGATGCAGAGTTCTAAATATATCTGTCAAGTCCATCTGATCCAATGTCTCATTCAGGGCCCTTGTTTCTTTATTGACCGTGTGTCTAGATGATCTATCCATTTCTGTAAGTGGAGTGTTAAAGTCCCCTGCCATGACCACATTCTTATCAATAAGGTTGCTT
The DNA here is from genome assembly GCF_014898765.1 of Herpailurus yagouaroundi. Classification (NCBI taxonomy): domain Eukaryota; kingdom Metazoa; phylum Chordata; class Mammalia; order Carnivora; family Felidae; genus Herpailurus; species Herpailurus yagouaroundi. The sequence continues at coordinate 16,781,886 of NW_024412412.1, forward strand.
GTGTTTGTGAGTAATTGTTTTATATATTTGGGGGCTCCTGTATTCAGCGCATAGACATTTATAATTGTTAGCTCTTCCTGATGGATAGACCCTGTGATTATTATATAATGCCCTTCTTCATCTCTTGTTACAGCCTTTAATGTAAAGTCTAGTTTTTCTGATATAAGTATGGCTACTCCAGCTTTCTTTTGACTTCCAGTGGCATGATAAATAGTTCTCCATCCCCTCACTTTCAATCTGAAGGTGTCCTCAGGTCTAAAATGAGTCTCTTGTAGACAGCAAATAGATGGGTCTTGTTTTTTTTATCCATTCTGATACCCTATGTCTTTTGGTTGGCGCATTTAGTCCATTTACATTCAGTGTTGTTATAGAAAGATATGGGTTTAGACTCATTGTGATGTCCGTAGGTTTCATGCTTGTAGCGATGTCTCTGGTACTTTGTCTCACAGGATCCCCCTTAGGTTCTCTTGTAGGGCTGGTTTAGTGGTGACGAATTCCTTCAGTTTTTGTTTGTTTGGGAAGACCTTTATCTCTCCTTCTATTCTAAATGACAGACTTGCTGGATAAAAGATTCTCAGCTGCATATTTTTTCTGTTCATCACATTGAAGATCTCCTGCCATTCCTTTCTGGCCTGCCAAGTTTCAGTAGAGATCGGTCACAAGTCTTATAGGTATCCCTTTATATGTTACAGCACGTTTATCTGTATCTGCTTTCAGAATTTTCTCTTTGTCCTTGTATTTTGCCAGTTTCACTATGATACGTCATGCAGAAGATCAGTTCAAGTTACGTCTGAAGGGAGTTCTCTGTGCCTCTTGGATTTCAGTGCCTTTTTCCTTCCCCAGTTCGGGGAAGTTCTCAGCTATTATTTCTTCACGTACCCCTTCAGCACCTTTCCCTCTCTCTTCCTCCTCTGGAATACCAATTATGTGTATATTAGTTCTCTTTAGTGCATCACTTAGTTCTCTAATTTTCCCCTCATACTCCTGGATTTTCTTATCTCTCTTTCTCTCAGCTTCTTCTTTTTCCATAATTTTATCTTCTAGTTCACCTATTCTCTCCTCTGCCTCTTCAATCCGAGCTGTAGTTGTCTCCATTTTATTTTGCAACTCATTGATAGCATTTTTTAGCCCCTCCTGGCTGTTCCTTAGTCCCTTGATCTCTGTAGCAAGAGATTCTCTGCTGTCCTTGATAATCTTTTCAAGCCCTTTTGTTTCAAGCCAAACAAAATTGATTAATTTTATGACTATTACTCTAAATTCACTTTCTGTTACATTGTTTAAATCATTTTTTATCAGTTTGTTAGCTGTTGTTATTTCCTGGACGTTTTTCTGAGGGGAATTCTTCGGTTTCGTCATTTTGGATAGTCCCTGGAGTGGAGCGGGACTGCGGGGCACTTCCCCTGTGCTGTCTTGAATAACTTGCGTTAGTGGGCGGGGCCACAGTCAGACCTGACGTCTGCCCCCCAGCCCACGCTGGGGCCACAGTCAGACTGGTGTGTGCCTTCTCTTCCCCTCTCCTAGGGGCGGGATTCACTGTGGGGTGGCGTGGCCCGTCTGGGCTACTTGCACACTGCCAGGCTTGTGATGCTGGGGATCTGGCGTCTTAGCTGGGGTGGGTAGGCAAGGTGCACGGGGGCAGGAGGGGCAGGATCAGCTCGCTTTTCCTTCGGAGATCTGCTTCGGGAGGGGCCCTGTGGCACCGGGAGGGAGTCAGACCTGCCGGAGGGATGGAAGCATAGCATTGGGTGTTTGCGGGGAGCGAGCAAGTTCCCTGGCAGGAACTGGTTCTCCTTGGGATTTTGGCTGGGGGATGGGCAAGGGAGACGGCCTGGCGAGCGCCTTTGTTCCCCGCCAAGCTGAGCTCTGTGGTCCGGGGCTCAACAACTCTCCCTCCCGTTGTCCTCCAGCCCTTCCGTTCTCCGAGCAGAGCTGTTAGCTTACAACCTTCCAGATGTCAAGTCCCGCTTGCTGTCGGAACACAGTCCGTCCGGCCCCTCCGCTTTTTGCAAGCCAGACTCGGGGGCTCTGCTTGGCTGGCGAGCCGCCCCTCTGCCCCGGCTCCCTCCCGCCAGTCCGTGGAGAGGGCACCGCCTCGCCGCCCTTCCTACCCTCTTCCGTGGGCCTCTCGTCTGCGCTTGGCTCCGGCGACTCCGTTCTGCTAATCCTCTGGTGGTTTTCTGGGTTATTTAGGCAAGTGTAGGTGGAATCTAAGTGATCAGCAGGACGCGCTGTGAGCCCAGCGTCCTCCTACGCCGCCATCTTCTAGGAGTTCTTTATATATTTTGGCTATTAATGCCCCTGATCAGCTATGTGATTTGCAAATGTTTTCTCCCACTCTACAGGTTGCCTTTTCACTTTGTTGATGGTTTCTTTTGCTATGCAAACACTTTAGTTTGAAGTAGTCTCATTTACTTATTTTAGTTTTTGTTGCCTTTTCTTTTGGTGTCAAATCCAAAAAAGCATCACCAAGACTGATACCAAGGAGCTTACTGCCTATGTTTTCTGGAAAAAAGAAGTTTCATGGCTTCAGGTCTTATATTTAAGTCTTTATTTTGAGTTAATTTTTGTGTATGGTGTAGGATACAGGTCCAGTTTTATTCCTTTGCATGTGACTGTCCACTTCTCCCAACACCATTTATTTAAGAGGCTATTGTTTCCCCATTGTATGTTCTTGGCCTCTTTGTTATAAATTGACTGTGTATGTGGGTTTATTTTGGGTTTCTATTCTGTTCCCTTGATTTGTGTGTCTGTTTTTGTGCCAACATGACACTATTTTGATGACTGTAGGTTTGTACGCCTTTAGCTTTGTTCTCTCTCAAGATGGCTTTGGCTATTTGGGATCCTCTGTGGTTCTGTACAAAATTTTAGGATTATTCTATTTCTGTGGAAAAGATGCCATTGGAATTTTGATAGAGATGGTATTGAATCTGTATCTTGCTTTGGGTTTTGTCCAAGTTTAAGAATTTCTGATGCCTTGGGGCACCTGGGTGGCCCAATCGGTTGAGCGTCTGACTTTGGCTCAGGTCATGATCTCTTGGCCCATGAGTTCAAGCCCCACGTCAGGCTCTGTGCTGATGGCTTGGAGCCTGGAACCTGCTTGGGATTCTGTGTCTCTCTCTTTCTCTGCCCTTCCCCCACTCAAGCTCTGTCTCTCTCAAAAATAATAAACATTAAGAACATTAAAAAAAATAAAAATAAAAACTGATGATGCCTTGATTTAGAGGTCTGTTAAGATTATGCATTTCTTCTTGAGTCAATTTCAGTACTCTATATCCTTCTGGGAATTTGTCCATATCTTCTATTATTTAGTTTGTTGCATATAGTTCATAATATTCCATTACAATATTTTTTTTTGGTCTGTAAGATTAGTAGTGATGTTTCCTCTCTCAGTCCTGATTTTAGTAACTTGAGTTTTTCACTTTTTTTCTTGTTGCCCTAATGGTTTGTTGGTTTCATTGATATTTTCAAATAAATATTTTTGTTGATTCTTTTATTTTTCTCTTTATTTATTTCTGCTCTAGTTCTGTTCTTACTTTTCCTCCTTGTTGCTTGCTTTTGTTTAGCTTTCTCTCCAACAAATGCAGTGGTCGTGCAAGCAACCTTTTGTTTGGTTTCCCTTTAACAAACGTCTTGACCATCCAACTACCCATTCTGATGGCCTATGAAAGCAGACTCCTGACTCGTCATCTTCTGTGTTAAAAATGGCTTGTTTACTTTTCCTCTGAATATAGTTGAATATAATTCAGGGAGATTTTTGTCCTCGGTGAGAATGAAAGTGGTGGAGCAACACTTGGAAAGAGATTTCACTAGATCTGTGTTAACGTGTCTGAATCCCAATCCCATCCCTGTATTCCCATTTGTAGTTGAAAAACAGAATTTACTTGAAAATAGAAATATTTAGCCTAATTGGGAATCGGGTACCAAATGTTGATGGAGTACCAATCATTGTACGAGGCCCTTACTGTGCGGGCTAAGTTCTGTTTTTACCGATGAGAAAACTGAGGCAAAGAGAGAGGAAATACTAGAGTTAGTAAGAGGTAGACTAGCAAATCCAGTCCATCGTGTCTGGCTCATGGATCCAAGCTTTTCGCTACTACACGAGGGATTCTCAAATGACTGATCTGGGCCAAATCTGGCCCACGTCCTGTTTTTGTAAAGTTGTATCGGAACACAACCCGAACCACTCATCGACGTGCCACCTATGTCTGCTTTTGCGCTCTAAGGTCACAGTTGAGTAAGCTGCAACAGGGGCCCTGTAGCTCACAAAACCTAAAATACTTCGGTATCCGGCCCTTTCCGCCTTTGCTCACCCCTGCGCTATGCTGTGCCGACCCTGACAATACCTACATTGTGGTTATTACGAAAATTAATATAAGCGTCCAAAAGTCACCAGAAGAGCATGTAGCATACACACACCCAGTCAGGGGTTCCAATTATTGTCTTGCACGGTTACATTGTAAACTAAAAATAAGCTCCTTTTCTCAGCAGCCGGCCTATTGGTAATTAATCGTATCCTGAATTATTTATTTTGATCTTAGAGAACAGGTCATGCCCATTCGTCTGCTTTCCTTTCTCATTCTGGGCCTCACTGAGCCCCGTTCCCCTCTTTGCATGACCCTAACGCGCGAGAAAGGTCGGTAGAAGCAGTGGGTGTTGATCGCGGAAAAGAGCCTTTTGCCTTTGCCTGCAGAGGATGATGTAGTGATCCACACAGAAGAAGAAAGGAGAGGCTGACTTCCAGGGAGCAAGATTCTGGCTTCTGGCGGTGCCAGTGACCTGACGAGATGAGAGGACGCTGTGAATTCCTGTCTCAACGGAAGAGACGGAAAATCCAATTTAAAACCAGCTCTGGCTAGATTTTGCTGCAAAACGGGAGATGATACTGAACTAACTAATTCCAACTTGTGTTCACACCTAGAGAGAATGTGTGGGACATTGACTGTTGGCTGGCGAGAACCTGATGATAGGATTTCAGGTGCTTTGCTGCCAGCCTCCCACTTGGCTACCCTAGAAAACTACCCTGCACTGCAGATTCCCTCCACACCTCACCCGCTGGAGCTGACAGGCTGATTTGTGGAGGCAGAGACCCTCTTCCCACTCCCTCGCTTGGGGTCCATCACAACAGAACATGATCAAGACGGTTTAGGATGGAACAGAACCAGTTTCTCTCCTCTTGGAAAAGGAAAAAAGATTGCCCAACTCCAGTGAGGTGAATAGAGGAGCAAAGCACAGGAGGAACTTCCTTTGCAGGGTAATAAGCTTTCCATTTGTTTTCCCGCGTGGACATTTGTCCAGTCTCTCCATGTAGCCCGTCCTGCCCCTGCCCTGCCCTGTACAAGGTAGCACCTCTCCTCCCAAAGCGTTGCCAGTGGGCTCTGCCCGGGGTGCAGTCACACAGACGTCTTTCCAGCTATGGCCTTGGCCACATCCTGCTCCCAAGAGTTGGTCTAATGCCAAAGTAAAAATAAAGTATCTCCGTATTTACTTCATTACTTTATTAGCCCGCCCTTCCACTTTGCAGTGTATTTTTACTCCCATTTGATCCCTGTCACATGCAGGGGACATAGCTAAGTTCCCTTAGCAATAATGGAGGAAAGCGTCACTCCCCTTAAGCTATAAGCAATCAAATAATTCCCTTGCCTCGCTTCCGCGTCTCCTCTGTAAAAACCTTTCCTGTGGTTTCTGTTGGTGGAGGGTTTGCAGCCACCCCCAGTGAGGCGCTGCCCAGTTTGAACCCATGGCTGCACAGATAAACTCGTAAATTTTAGTGTGCCTCATTTTCTCTAACAGTCCATTAAAGTTTACTCTTTGCGAGGTTAATTGCTATAGCATTGGACAAACTTAGTGTCACGCATTTGACTTTGCAGGATCATACAGAAGAGCGTTGCTGGCAAAATACCTCTCTGCTTCTCTTGTTGAATACTACCCCCTTCCCTCAAACTTCCCACAACCCCCTGGCAACCACCCATCTGTTGACTGGCTGCACAATTTTGTCTCTTCCAGAAAGTCAAATGGTTGGAATCTGGTAGTACGTAGCCTTCACAGACTGATGTCTTTTGCAATATTTACTTAAGATTTATCTGTTTTGGTGCTCCTTCATGGTTCATTCTTGATTACAGGTTGATATCCCATCATATAGATGTATCGCAGTTTATTCTATGGAAGGACATTTCTGTTGCTTCCAGTTTCTTGGTGATTTCGAGTAAAGCCACTATGAACATATTTGCCTGCGGGTTTTTCTAGTAGGCTGTCTTCAAATCCATTGGGTAAATACCCAGGAGCAAGATGGCCGGGTCATACAGTAGGACTATGTTCTGCTTTGTGAGAAACTGCCTGAGAGTCTTCCTAAGGGGCCATGCCATTTGCTTTCTCATCAGTAATGTCGCTTCACATCCTCGCCAGCAATTGGTATTATCAGTTTAATTTTTAGCTATGCTAGTGGTGGTGGAGTTATTTTTTAATTTGTTTCCCTCAAAACATAGGATATCGGAGATCATTTCATATGCTTATTTGCTGATGGGGTGTCTGCTCAGTGCTTTCCCCTTCATAAAAATCGGGTTGTCTTCTTCCGATTGAGTTTTGAAAGTTCTTGGTCTATTTTGGATTCAAGTTCTTCATCAGAGCTATGCACTGCAGCAAAGATCTTCTCCCCATCTGTGGCTTGTCTCTTCATTCTCTTAACAGTGCCTTTTGCAGAACAGAAGTTTTTACTTTGAATTAAGTCTAATTTATCAATTTGCTGTTTCATGGATTATGCTTTTGGTGTTAAATCTAAAACCTCATCAACACACCCCACTCCTATAGATCTCTTTTATGTTTTCTTCTGGAAATTGTATTGTTTAGTGATCCGATCTATGACCCACCTTGAGTTAATGTTTGTGAAAGATCTAAGGTCTAGGTGTAGGTTCTCTTTTTTTTTTTTTTCCTACGAATGTCCAATTGTTCCAGCCCCATTTGTCGAAAAGCCTCCTTTTTCCAGCAAATTGCCTTTGTGCCTTTTTCAAAAACTCTGTGGGCTATATCTGTATGGATCTATTTCTGGGTTCTCTATTCTGTTTCATTGATCTCTGTGTCTGTTCTGTTGCCAGTGTCGCATGCCTTGAGTGTATGCTTACTGAAATCAGATAAGGTATCCTCCAACTTTGTTGGTCTTGAGCAGGATTGTGTTGGCAATTATTGTGTGTGACTGTAGCCTTGTGATGAGCCTGCTGCTAAATTACAGATCTTTTACTTTTCCGTGTAAGGCAAAAGAGGAGTTGGTATGTATGAAGTAGCTGGGAGAAGAAATGTTTATGAAGTAATACCTAATGAAAAATTGTAAAGGATACGGAGAAAATAGGATTCTAAGAATCATGGATATTAATAGAAAAGTGAAAGTGTTGACAAATCCTCAAGTCTCTAATTTCCTTGATTCTAAAGGCTTGAGGCACAGCAGTTGTCCTTGACAGTGAGAGCAAAGGGTTCAATCCAAGCTCCTACATAGTTTCTGAAGCCACCACCACCACCATCCCGCCCCTGTGGTCAATACACTTAACAGGAGAGCCACCCTCTCAAGCAGTTTTTAAGCACACAGCACAGTATTGTTGACTATAGACACGAGGTTGTACAGCAGATCTCTGGAATTTGCTAATCCTTTGTAAAAGAAAACAACTGATACAGGGGTGGAAACAGAGGCTTAACCACTACCGCATTACTGTCCAGAAGAAAAAGAAATTTTGTGTGTCTGGGAGCACAAGACCAGCCATGATACATGGGCGTATTTGAGGCAGGCTGGCAATGTCCTGTCTCCTAAAATGTTCTTCTCAAAGCTCTTGCCTTGACTACTTCTCCATTGGGACAAGTTAGGGTGGCATGGTAGCGTACAACCAGAGGACGCCCTGTGGACTTGGGTACCTGTGGGAAGAGGTAGGAAGGAAAAGGACACTGAAAAGTGCATTTCAGGGCGACTGGGTGGCTCAGTTGGTTAAGCCTCCAACTCTTGACTTTGGCCCAGGTCATGATCTCCCAGTTCGAAAGATCCAGCCCCACTGTCAGCACGGAGCCTGCTTGGAATTCTCTCTCCCCCCACCCCTCCCCCTGCCCTCTCAAAAGAAATAAATAAACTAAAAGCGCATTTGAAAAGGAGACCAAAGCAAACAGTAACTCATCCAGGCTAGTTTTGGAAGAGTGGAAGCACAAGCACCCCCGTTGTCAATAATCTAAACCTTAAACCATTGATACGTGAGACTAATGGTTTTAGGAGGCCCGAGAATGAGGATTCTGACATTTTTGTTAGTAATACGTTATCTTAATTGTCGCATGAAACCACATAGGTGAAGGGCTGTGACAACTGCGGCTCCCGCTGATGGCAGCCCCCTGGTCAACCAGTCCCTCCCACCCTGTGCCATCATCTGAGAGGTGGCCCCATGCTGCGAAGTGGTCCTATGTATAGAGCCCAGCACCTTTCTAGGCCTGCCTTTTGTATCCTTGTAACCTCACAAATGGAAGAATAAAGTAAAACTGGAATCTTCAGACGGCTCAAACAAACAAACAGACCCCGCTTAGGTAATTGGCTTGTGAGAACTCAGTCACTGAAAAGCAGAGCTGGGTAGTAGCCATATTGTCCACTCGCAGGGTCATGGTCCCTGCTTCTGCTGGCCTTGGAGGGATCTACAATCCATCTGCTAAGTTTTTATTTTCTGCATGAGGAGTCAAGTTTGAAAGTGAGCTAAACTGAATTATTTCACTTAGGTTTGTTACTGTGAGTTGCAAATATAGAGACTGAATCTATAACAGGGGAGGTTCACTTGCAAAAATCAGGAGTGGGAACGTGCAGCCTGTTCTGGGGCTCACCTTATGAGGGGGAAGACTGGCAGTGTTAACCCTGTATCTGCCGCCTCTCCATTGGGGGACTCCCATCCCCCACCCTGTTGCAATGGGGAAACAACGTGTAGCACCAGAAATAATGTGTATCACTTACAGGGAGGAGCATGTACTTGCAGGTATAAAACTGTCTAGAATCTTTGCCTCCAGCTGAGGAATTGTGGAAGCTTGAATTGATAGGGAGGACACGCCCTGGAGATGACCCGGGAGCCAATGGGCTGGAGCGTTGCCCAGACTCGCAAGGGATTTCGCCCAAATAGGAAACCAGCTCTTTGGTTTTAAGCCACAGAGACTTAGGGGTTGCTTGTTAATGTGGCATAAGCTAGCCTGGCTAATGCACTCTCATTTCCTTATTATCTTGTTTCAGTGACAAGTCCTACGACTACTACGTGTTCTCTCTTAAAGCCCACGCTGACAACTTAGATTATTTTTTAAATCATTCAGGGGCGCCTGGGTGGCGCAGTCGGTTGGGCGTCCGACTTCAGCCAGGTCACGATCTCGCGGTCCGTGAGTTTGAGCCCCGCGTCAGGCTCTGGGCTGATGGCTCGGAGCCTGGAGCTTGTTTCCGATGCTGTGTCTCCCTCTCTCTCTGCCCCTCCCCCGTTCATGCTCTGTCTCTCTCTGTCCCAAAAATAAATAAACGTTGAAAAAAAAAATTAAATCATTCAGATTTCTTTGAAAAGGCTGTTAGCATTTCTTGCAGCCTAGAAGTTGAAAATTCCCAATAAAAGTAAGCACCAGCCATAATTTTTCACGGGGTGGTTCTTATTTCATTTAATGTGAAGGAGTTAGGTGTTCACACCGTGCCTACCACAGCGAACAGTTTGGAAATGGATTCTGTCACCTCTGGTTATTGAGGACCTGGAGGGGAGCTCAAGGGTTTCTGGGCGCTTCGGAGGTAATTCTTACTTACTTTTCTTCAATACCAAAGATGAGAAAGAGGAAAGTGTTACTTGGGCTCCTTCACTGTAGCAAAATTAGCGAGACTTCGCTTTCCTTCTTACCTCATTTTCAGGCAGCGGGGATTCATGCCAGCATAACAGTTAGGCCTTCTTAGGGGGTTTATTGGGAGGGATAGAAGTTTAATGCTATTTATTCATTGATTTCCTGTGCTGAGGTTCGGTGGGATGTCACTCAACAACTGTAATAGTGACAAGGGGCAAATTTTAGGAAGTCCTAAATGTTCTGGTAAAAGAAATGCATATATACATAGATACCTTGGCCATTTTAATGAAATGACATTGTAGCTTGACTCTTCATGAAATTCACATTATTAAATACAAAAAAAATCGGCTTGATGAATTTTCTGAACAACTTCAGTTTTACATTTACTACTTTTTATCTTTAACAATTATGTGTTGGGGCGCCTGGGTGGCGCAGTCGATTAAGCATCTGACTTCAGCCAGGTCATGATCTCGCGGTCTGTGAGTTCGAGCCCCGCGTCAGGCTCTGGGCTGATGGCTCGGAGCCTGGAGCCTGTTTCCGATTCTGTGTCTCCCTCTCTCTCTGCCCCTCCCCCGTTCATGCTCTGTCTCTCTCTGTCCCAAAAATAAATAAAAACGTTGAAAAAAAAATTAAAAAAAAAATTATGTGTTAAAAAAAAAAAACAACCCCTTAACATACTTACATGATTTAAACTTAGATTCCATAAAAGGGACATTCTTTTACACAGATACATTTGCAAACTCTGTGTGATCATAAAGGAGACAACTGGAAAACATTTTTTGATGAAATAGAAGAAGAAAATCTCAAAATAATGAAGGCAATAGTAGAAACTGTGAAAGGGTTAGTTACTTCTCTGGAGAAAGGACAGTCCACAGGTTCATGCTATTTGAAAGAACAGCCATTGCACAAATGTGTTAGCTTCTTTTTCTCCCTTTCGGGACTGAAGGAAAGAAAAGCTAGGAGGAGAGACCCCAGAGAGAATAATAGGCGTGTGACCGTCTCAGAAGAGTGGTCTTTGGCTTAAGTTAAGGTGAATACAGTTGGAACAGTTGGGAACTTCAAAGCAAACTCCCAGGGAAGTGTGGATGCCATGCAATCAGGGATTAAGTTAAAATTACAGATACTGATAAAAATAGAAGGAATTAGGTACATTTGGTAATGTACATAATTAAATATTAAACTTGTTTTTAAATCTATATATATTAGATTAAAATTAAATATATTTTTATGTATACGTATTTAAATATACACACATATACACATAGGTATGTGAAACAGTGAGTATTTTAAATGTATAGGGGAGGGAAAGCAGAATGAATCAGGGAGGGAAGGAGGGAGAGAGGAGGGGACGGGGAAGAGAAAGGAGAAAATTAGATATATACTGAAACAAAATGCAATAAAATATTAACAGACGATTGGTGAAATTATAGACATTATTTCTTTCAAAAATAAATGTTTAAAAATTGTTTCGAGAGAGCGAGAGTATGAGTGAGGGAAAGGGGGAGAGAGAGTCTTTTTTTTTTATTATTATTTTTGAGACAGAGAGACACAGAGCATGAACGGGGGAGGGTCAGAGAGAGGGAGACACAGAATCGGAAACAGGCTCCAGGCTCTGAGCCGTCAGCACAGAGCCCGACGCGGGGCTCGAACTCACGGTCCGCGAGATCATGACCTGAGCCGAAGTCGGCCGCTCAACCGACTGAGCCACCCAGGCGCCCCGGAGAGAGAGTCTTAAGCAGGCTCCACACCTGATAGAGGGCTCGTATCCCACAAGCCTGGGATCATGACCTGAGCCAAAATCAAGAGTTGGATGCTCAACTAACTGAGCCACCCAAGTGCCTAAAGAAAATATTCAGTGACTATATATTTTGCTTCATTAATAAAAAGAAATAGCAGTGAATGCAACTTAAAAGACATAATATGAAAGGTACCGAGTTTACTGAAGCGGACTTTAAGAGAATCTTTTATTGAATTTAAAAATATGCCTGCTTGTTTCACTGAGAAATTACTTATATTTTTAAAACTGTGCACAAGACTTCTGGTGTCCAATCCAGCATGTAAGAAGATCAAAGTGTTGGGAAAACTAGATATTCATGAAGAAAAGAAGGAAATCGGGTCCCCATATTACAGTAGTCACAAAAATTAGCTTGAAATGGATTAAAGACTTAAGACTTTGGAAACGATAAAACTAATATCACCTAGGAAAAAGGCTTTCTGACGTTGGTCTTGAAAATTGTATTTTGGATAAGACCAGAACCAAAGCAAAAAAAAA